>NC_056559.1:29954406-30118694 GCF_013358625.1 Macadamia integrifolia | reverse complement strand
CGGAGGGGCGGTTGTCCAACCCAAAATCTTAGGCATTAGATGGATATATCTTTGGTTCGAAATAACCAATGCGGGATTATAGCTCTATGATTCCCAACATTAACATATCAGAAGATATGCTTGTGCCGTTTTAGTGACGACCTAAGCCCACTGAAGAAGATATGGATGGGCATATCAACTTGCCTCGATCTGGTAG
Organism: Macadamia integrifolia; assembly: GCF_013358625.1. Classification (NCBI taxonomy): domain Eukaryota; kingdom Viridiplantae; phylum Streptophyta; class Magnoliopsida; order Proteales; family Proteaceae; genus Macadamia; species Macadamia integrifolia. The sequence continues at coordinate 30,118,498 of NC_056559.1, read as the reverse complement.
TTCCAACCGTTGGATAAGGTCACTTGTCGAATTTTAAACTAAAATTCTATCATAATTCTCCCATATGTTGGCAATCTTTTCTATGGTTGTCTATGCACGCTTTTAGTCAGACAAACTTATCATAACCCCTGATTAATGCTTTGTTTTACCAGTGGCAAACTCTTTTTTCGTTTGAGACTTGACATGGAAAAAAATCGTCTGCAATTCCGATCTCGTACAATTCCGTGCAATACCACCTTCAGGGGGTGACACGTGTATTGATACCAATGCAATGGTCCAGATCTGATTAAAATGCCTCTTCACTGATTTAATGTTTTATTAGTTGTACCATATCTGGACCATTGTATTGGTATCAATACACGTGTCACCACCTGAAGGTGGTATTGCACGGAATTGTACGAGATCGGAATTGCAGACGATTTCAACCCGACTTGACATCCTTGCAAGGGAAAAAAATCGTCTGCAATTCCGATCTCGTACAATTCTGTGCAATACCACCTTCAGGCGGTGACACGTGTATTGATACCAATACAATGGTCCAGATCTGATTTAAATGTCTTTTCACTGATTTAATGTTTTATTAGTTGTACCAGATCTGGGCCATTGTATTGGTATCAATACACGTGTCACCGCCTAAATGTGGTATTACACGAAATTGTACGAGATCGGAATTGCAAACGATTTCAACCCCCTTGCAAGGGATTTTATGGTCTATATGTTCACAAAATTTCAATTCCAACCAACATGTGTCATGTGGTAGGACTAAATGTCCTTCCATGGTTTCATGGGCATGCCTGTTCATGAAACCTATCCCCATTTAAGCTATGTCTGGGAGTTAAAGAAGCGAAATTAAATCAATATTAAATTAAGAATTTTTGTAATCAATATCATGATTGTGTAATTGATTTTAAAACATTGAAATCTAGTTATTAAATTTTGGGAGACGATTTCCAGCGATGCTAGAGCAGGGGAAGACTCCCATGCCACAACAATCGAAATGTAAGAATCAATTTCGTCAATAGAGATGTAAGAATCAGGGATATGAAAAGGCGTGGGAAAGCATCCCCACACTGGCATGGGTTTTTCCCTTAAATTGCCATTTACTTTGCAACCAAGTCCTGAAAAGAATTATAAAAATAAAAAATAAAAAGGAAAGGAAAAGGCTCTCTAAGCTTAGTACACATACTCACATGAATTATTATATAAATTTTTTAGGGAGAAAGAACTTGCTCGAGTCACCCCGTGATTGATCTGTTACACGAGTCAGGTGTGGTTGTATGTAACCCGTGTCAACCCTCTTGGGCAGGAACCATAAAATTAGGTAGGTTCAAGGGGTTCCTTATTAGTAGAAAGAGCTCCGCTAGTCTAGTGTTGCCTATGCCTAGACATGAGTGGGTGCAAGCCACGTTACCCTCCTTCATGCCTTCACATTTGCTGTGTGCCGGTGTTGTCTATTGTAGACTAGCATGGTTTTTTCTCTCATTTTTTTAAATAAAAATGATGACTTGAAATGTCAGATATGAGACGGTGGAAAGTACTTTGCTTGCTCAGATAATCTTCTACCTAAAACAACAAATATCTAAAAAAGAATAAGGAAAAGAAGGTTGCTGTGAGGACGATGCGGAGATTCCTGTACGTACTCTCTCTCATCCCTGTAGACACCACAGTCTCTCTCATCCCTACTTTGCCCCACATGTGTCCCATCCTCTTCTACACTCCCATTGGTTGGGCATGAGCTACATGACGATTCCATCTCATGCCGCCAGTGTGGTGATTTCCTTCTCTTTTACTTGCAACTTGACAAAAGTGATAAGATTTTTCATTTAATTACATCAAAATTCAAAATATAAAATTTAAAATAATTTTTATAAGAGGGATTGTAGCTTCTACGTGTGCATGGATCAATGAGAGGCCATCAAGAAAGCATAACATGGTGTATTTTGAAATTTAAAAGGAATGGTTCATTTGCCCTCTCATGTGTGGGCGCATAGACATGCTAAAGTAGAGGTTACGCCACTTCTCTCTCTCTCCACTCCACATCGGCTACTGGTTACCAAAATAAAAATATCACCTGCCAGCGTGGTTTTGAGGATACCACAAATATCTCTCCTGCTTCTGCTAGTGCAGTGTATGTTACTAGTGTAGAACTGCTGTGAGAATCTGTAGAAACAAGGGCTAGGGGCTTTGGGGTTTGGGCTTGGGTCTTCTTTATCGGACTTCAAAACCATGGCCACGAGGCTATAGTGACATTTCAGGTGCTCCAATTGACTTGGAACATGATGTGGCATTCACTCATTGGATGGAAACCCATCTACCACGTGCTTAAACGACCGTGCCACGTGGTGTCTTCGTTAATGTATTATCTATCATTTATTCCTTTCCTTCACAGCCATTATTACATTACAGGTCTCAATGAAGAATTGTACTCCACAAATAAAAATAGATCAGATCTTCTCCTTCTTTTCCTCAACCTTTTGACTCTCCTTTCTTAGCTTGCTTATTCTCTCTCTCTCTCCCCACTGCTCCTCTCTTATCTCTTACCAATCTAGCTCGATATAAGTCTCTCTCATCCTCAACTTTCTTACTCTAAAGTCTCTCTCCTCTCTGCTCTTCTCTTTTCTCTCTCTCTCTCTCCTGATAGTTGTGAGATGGGGTGTGGAGCGAGAGCTTGACAGTCAAGATGTCGCGTATGTCTGCATTTGCACCTGCACCCAATAATTAAAACCCTAGATCCCCAGAGAGGCGGGAGAAAGATTTAGAGAGGGTGCAGGTGCATATGCATACAAATGCAATCTGGGCTTTGTGATATCAATGAATGTGTATGTGTGCTTCAACTTTGGATCAGTTGTGTTTTACGTTGATCGATCAGAAGATCAAAGTTAACCTTCCATGGTTCTCTCTCGAGGTAATTATACATGAACGAAACCCATATGGAACCACCTGTGGCTCTTTTTTTTGCATGTAATCTTGATTTAAATTTCCTTCACATGGAGAACTTAAAATTTATTGGATTTCATCTTCTGCTTTGAACTGAGATTTTAGAAAACCACCCCCAAGAAAAAGGGGGAGGGGAGGGTGTATTAATTTTTCTTCTTTCTTGTAGGCTTATCCACCCCCCAAAAGCCAAGATCAGCCATGGCAATGGACCAAGCTTTTACTCTCTCTCTCTCTCTCTCTCTCTCTCTGTGAATGTGGCTACATACATGAGAGAAATTTGGGCCTTCAAAGAGTGTTCATAAAGCTTGGAACTTGAAATTAGCACAGGCAACATCAGAAAAGGTTTATGGACAAACCCAGTTTTACCCAAGAGCTTTTAAATGTTCTTCATGGGATTCTTCATAAGAAGCAGCATCATCAATGAGGAGGAGTTCGCCTCCATCAACAGACATGGTGCAGATCTAAGCCAGCAGCCATCTACATATCAGATTCTGATGATCTTGTTACCACTGTAGGTCTTAGTATTTTTTGGTTCCAATGCCAAACCAGTTCAGCTTAAAAATCCATTCAAAGGCGCTTGTAATCCTATGGTGTACACCACCAAATCTACCTTATTATCCAAATCATCCTGCCATGAGAATTGTGACTAGATAGATAGTGTCACAAGGTATACTACTCAAGGAGAGTTACAACTTAACAACCCTCAAATCCTTGATGGTAGCAGGAGGTGGGTTGGTAGTGACAACCATCAATTATAAACTCCAGTGTACATAATTGATCATGGTAGTATTAAAGCAAAAACATATCTAAGATCCTTTCCTTCTTTTCTGAATATCTTTGATCTTTTCTGAATATCAGAAACCCCAGGTCTGTACCCGCACATTCTAGGGTTTTTTAACAATTTGTTTACATCATCCAATCCAGTTTTGATATACCTAACTATTTTTCTTGGGATTGGATTGCTCTCCATGCTTTCACATCTGGGGTTGTATACCCCTAAGGTGTTGAGCTGTGTACATGTGAGAGGTTGGAGGGAGATTGGAAGGAAAATCTTGGAGAAGATTCAAAAGGAAGGAAAAGAAAGAAGAGAGAACTTCTGGCAGGGAAAGGAAATTGCCTTTTCCCTGTTCCTTTTCATAAAAGATGGGAACTTGGGCAAGTTTGGAGGTTTATCTAAATCTGTAGAAAGGCAACATTATGAAAAGGCGTGAATTAGGGTTTTCATAGGGATAAGGACGAAGTATTTAGGTTTCTATAATGTGCTTAGGCTCTGTTTGGTTGCAAGGGAAGTGGGGAAAAGGAAGTGGAGGGTAAATTTATTTTTCTTTTTAAGAAAATATTTATATTTTTTAATATCTTTGATCTTTTCTGAATATCAGAAACCCCAGGTCTGTACCTGCACATTCTAGGGTTTTTTAACAATTTGTTTACATCATCCAATCCAGTTTTGATATACCTAACTATTTTTCTTGAGATTGGATTGCTCTCCATGCTTTCACATCTGGGGTTGAATACCCCTAAGGTGTTGAGTTGTGTACATGTGAGAGGTTGGAAGGAAAATCTTGGAGAAATTCAAAAGGAAAGAAAAGAAAGAAGACAGAACTTCTGGCAGGGAAAGGAAATTGCCTTTTCCCTATTCCTCTTCATAAAAGATGGGAACTTGGGCAAGTTTGCAGGTTTATCTAAATCTGCAGAAAGGCAACATTATGAAAAGGTGTAAATTAGGGTTTTCATAGGGATAAGGACGAAGTATTTAGGTTTCTATAATGTGCTTAGGCTCTGTTTGGTTGCAAGGGAAGTGGGGTAAAGGAAGTGAAGGTTAAATTTATTTTTCTTTTTAAGAAAATATTTGTATTTTTTAATATCTTTGATCTTTTATGAATATCAGAAACCCTAGGTTTGTACCCGCACATTCTAGGGTTTTTTAACAATTTGTATACATCATCCAATCCAGTTTTGATATATCTAACTATTTTTCTTGGGATTGGATTGCTCTCCATGCTTGCACATCTGGGGTTGTATACCTCTAAGGTGTTGAGCTGTGTACATGTGAGAGGTTGAGGGAGATTGAAAGGAAAATCTTGGAGAAATTCAAAAGGAAGGAAAAGAAAGAAGACAGAACTTCTGGCAGGGAAAGGAAATTGCCTTTTCCCTGTTCCTTTTCATAAAAGATGGGAACTTGGGCAAGTTTGCAGGTTTATCTAAATCTGCAGAAAGGCAACATTATGAAAAGGCGTGAATTAGGGTTTTCATAGGGATAAGGACGAAGTATTTAGGTTTCTATAATGTGCTTAGGCTCTGTTTGGTTGCAAGGGAAGTGGGGAAAAGGAAGTGAAGGGTAAATTTATTTTTCTTTTTAAGAAAATATTTGTATTTTTTAACAGTCAAACGCCGAAAAGTAATTTTTTTTCAAATATATTGTACTTCTTGAATATGTATTTTCACTTCTCTTGCACCCAAACCGAATTGCAACTTTGGAAGATTTTAGTGGGGTTGGGCTTAGACTATGAAAGCTCAACATGTTCTTGAGTTGGGCTAATCCTAGGCTTGTCCCCGCGGGCCTTGCCCATTGGAATTGGGCCCACAATCCACCAGCCCATCTGACAACCATTATCACTGTAAACATACTTAAATCTTTGCATAGGACATATTTTCCATGTCTTTTTCTGCTTATTTTCAAGGGAGACACAAACAGCTTAAAGGCTGAGTTCTTGTCGGAAACTAATGAGATCGCCGGGATTCCTATGAACCAACCGGAAAATCTTGCCGGAACCATTGGAATCTTCATGGATTATGAAATCTGAGGTGTTAAAACCCTATACCCTTAATTATTTAGGGATTATCTAGATGATGCCTTTATCTTATAATTATGTCATTATAAAAAAGGATAGATTTTTCCTTCGTTAGTGGTTGAAGGATGGGACAGTTCAGATGTGACCCCATCACTCTCCTCACCTCCCGACACCCCCCTCTAAAATTGGTCGAGATGGGCCATGGTGAATGGGAATCCATGGGTTTAGAAAAACTCGATCCTTGGAAAAAACTACTGCGAATGTGGACATTTTTTTTAGTACAAATGTAAATGAAAAAAGTTACTCTCATTGAAAGAAAAAAAAAATACAAAATTTTATGATAGTGTTATACTAAAAGGGCAAAAATGTAAGATTATAATTTATGTGACACCTTAATCAATAATAAAACCCCATTTATAAAACCTATACCATCGAGGCCTAACCATTGAACATAAAACTTGAATATCGATTATAAACCTCTTAGGAGCTAAGAGAAGAAAATAAAAGAAAAGAAAAAAGTACTCTTTTTTGTACTTTTTTCTTGGGTGAAGAATTTTTCTTTGCACTTGGTATGTTTTCACCCAATAGAAGATTCAATTTTTTAAATTCAAAATTCCTCTTGGGAATTGTGAAGTTTTCTTTTGCTCGCCAAAAAATTCTGTTGCAAAAACACAAGAAAACATGAGAAAATATGAAAACATAATAAGACAAAAAATGAATAATTACATAATGATTTCCTATGTGTTTATCTCTCTCCCAAAATTCAAAACTTTTTGAATTTTTATTTTTTCTTTTCTGTTCTTCTCTTGGTAACCAAATATATATACTCTTTTTATTTTCTCACAATTTCTTTTCTTTTCTAGATTCTTTTTTCTTTTCTTTTCTTCTCTTGGCTACCAAACATAGCCTTAGGGTTTAAAATTAGAAATCGACTTTCAAATTGATAATCATATTACAATAGGTTAGAATCAGTGACAAATTGGCTAGAATCAGTCAAAACATGATTTCCATAGAAGGATCGGCCAATCCCCATTCTTTAGACCATGAAAGCTCTCATTGTCAATATTGGCATCTCTTCCGTCATCCATGGTGCAGTTAGGAGTGGGAAGAAGAAAGAGATGAGATAATCAAAACAAAGTTGCAGAGTCCAAGGATGAAGGTTGTGCAATAAAGGATAAGGGTAGAATGACAAGCCCTTAATTCCAAGGAGATTAGGATGTGAATGGGATGGTATCAAAAGACATTGCAATTAATTTGTCATTACACCTTAGGGACAACTCCTTATTCCTGTTTAGGAGATTATCACTTTTTCCAATTGTGTTTGTCTATTATAATTAAAACAAAAATAATGTTCACACTTTCTCCCGACACTCTTATCTTTTTCGATCATGTGAGCCCCTTCGCATATAAATTGAGAGGCATTCTCTTTTAGCATATGAGTCCATAGATATGATGTGGGAGATGCGAATATACGAGGATGGAGGATGGAGGATGGGCACGTGTAGGTCTACATTATCAATTTATACTTCCGTCTCGTAATCTGTGCCCCCCTACCATATCTTTATTCAAAATTGTTGCTGGTAAAAGATTTAAAGCTTTCACATTATCTGGACCTCTTAACATCTCCCACGTGGAATCAAATCTAATAAATGAAGACCCAAAAATAAACAATCAAGGGGAACCCAAAAAGAAGAAAAAGAACAATTTAAGTGGTATTTCCAGAATAAACGTAGAAATAAGCTATGAACGAAGAAATGGAAGTCTTTTATTTCCAGCTGGGTAACCTTGGTGGAACCTTACAAAGCGATACCTGAACCTAATTTATTGATCACACTCATCACCCGTGATTAGGAAGACACGCATAGCTCTTCACCCTTCTCCATCTCAAGTCTCAAAAAATCCACATTACTATTGTCTATAGTCTATACCAAATAACAAATTAAAGAGTTTGAGCACGGCTCTGTTGCACATAGGTGCACGCTTCTTTTACATCACGGCTCCTCTCCAACGAGTTGGATAATCTATCATTTACCTCTCACCCTATCAATGTTAGATGAGTTGAACATGCTTGTCAAGACCTATCAACATATAAAGATACACATTCAAATCATTTCAACCATTGAATGGATGAGAGGTAAATAGTTAGCTTTGGAAATGATCTCTTTGTATTTCTTGTATGGATGAGAATGATCAAGTATTTAGTTCAGGATATCAATCGTAGACGATACTGATATTCATACTGATACTAAATTAAAAACTTCATTTTTAAAAATAAAAAATAGAACGATCGTCCTTGAGGCTGTACCTTCTAGATCTTCTTGTTGATTCCATATTAATCCATTGGTTAAGCAAATAAAGAGCAATGCATGGTTGTTCTTCCCAAAATGGGCCAGAAACCTACCCGTTTGGATACGTTCCAAAACTGTAAGGAAACCCTCTCAGACAGCCAAGTTAATGTTTCTCCTTGTGTAAGAATATTGGTCAAACCGGAATAAAAAGTGAAACTAATTGCTCTTAATAAACCGGGTTCACCTTCTATCCGGAATATATATAAAGTACAAACCCAAGGAGAGGTTGACTCTAACCCGAACAAATGGATTGGTCTGTTTATCAGCTCGACCCATGTCTCTCTTAGTAAATAACTTCAATATGAGCAAGATAGGCATAGACTGAATCACTCATTCGATTTTCTTTTATTTGAAAAAAATTATTGTGCTTTATGTTCCCATCTTACCGGATTGCAAATAGATTAGATTCACTGACATCCCTACCTTATTGGAACTTTGTTATTTGTCCCAGAGCTGGAGGTTGAATTAATCGGTCAATTGGTAAAGTTTTAGTTAGGTCGAATCAGTTTTGATCTATTATTGGATGACCATCATGAAACCAAACCATCGAGTAAATTTTTTGATTTTGGTCAATTTTTTATTTGGCTCATTTTATTATTTGTTCTTGAGGAAAATTTTTTATTTTGGTCAGTTTTTTATTTGAATCATTTTATTATTTGTTTTTGTGATCAAGAGTCACGACTACTTTCGATTAATCTTATAATGACTCGAACCAATGATTGCGAGGTTAGTTGGACTAGTAATAATGCCCAAAAAAAAAAAAAAGAGGGACTACTATGGATCGTGGTTTCATCTGATCCGCTATCGGGTTTACAAATGTACACATAAGGAAAGTAATTGATGGGAAAATCCTACTTTTTTTTGGCTTTTGGTTCCTTATCAGGTTACTATTGCCCGGTCGATCTGGTTCGGTTTTATTTTCATAAAACCTAACTCAAAATCAAACCGATAAATATTAAATTTAAAGTCGATCCAACCGGTTCGGATTTCGGACTGAACTTCGCCGCCCTTAGCTGGAATTATCGTCAATTACTCATTCGTCAGTCGTCACGTTAGTTAAGCACCAGACGGATCTCATGAAGAAAAGAGAAGGGTAGTTTTGTAAATTTGTGGTAAACTGATAGTGCATTGAAAAGGTAACCGGAGTCCCAACGCAATCTTTGGAGTTTGTCAGTTTTTTGGGTTCTATTTTAAAGAACCGATCCACCTCTGCGTCTCCAGGAACTGTCCATTTCCTGCAACAGGTAAATTGTAAACTATAAAACGGTTGGAATCCTCAAAATTCAATAAGAAAAAAAGACAGAGGAGAAGAAGAAGAGACACGGTAATGGCAACAGCGATTCGATTGAGGAGGGGCTTAGGAGCTGCCGTAGTTGCCGTGGCCGGAGGCTATGGTGTATTGAGTCTGAGAGATCCAATTCCAAATGTGGCTCAGAGCGATCGAGGAGAGAGTTTCGAGACCTTGAGGAGGAAAATTTCTGACGTGAATGCCACCGTACCCTCTAGGAGATTCCAGGAGTCTACTTTGATTGGTTCAACCGCTGCAAATCCTCTGGACGTTCTTGTCGTAGGCGGTGGCGCCACTGGATGTGGTGTGGCGCTCGACGCCGTCTCTAGGGGCCTTAATGTTGGGCTCGTTGAGAGAGAAGATTTCTCTTCGGGGACTTCCTCAAGGTCCACCAAACTCATTCATGGAGGTATCTTCTGAAATTCCTCAATTACTTGATTGCTTTACTTCTTTTAATACGAGAGAGTTTTTTGGTTCTATAGTGTAGTGATTGCTGATCCTGGTTTTGTGCAACAGCGCAAATTCTTACCTCTAGTGCTTGAATTTGAATACTTTATTCTAGCCAGATTTTGCGCTACTAGATAAAGGATTGCTCTAATTACTTTATGTCAGGATACTGTCTATAGAACTACTCCCAGAAATAGTACTCATGACTGCAAAAAATAAAGAATTTCTTCCACCAAATTAAAAGGCCATTTATCTCTTTTTTTTTTTTTTTTTTTTTTTTCTGAATTCAAAATTAATGGAAATTACCTAAAAAATTTTTCAGATTCAAAAATAACAGTCCATAATAATAATAATAATTGTGCTAATAAGCTTAATAGAAAATCAACCGTTCTAATAAACCTATTTCAATGGCCTTGTCTAACCAATCTAGAAAAATGCGAAGAGCTGAGAAGACTGGAAATGAAAATTGGATGCAATGAGTAGACCAATTTTTGCTTATTACATAAAGGAATAAATCCAAGACATTAGACAAGGGAAAATCTCTCTAAGGAAAGAGTAAAATAACAGAATTTGCAAAACATAAAATTAATAAGCTATGAACAAATAAATGAAATCTACTTTGAAGGTTATCTAGTATCAAGATTCAAATATCCGATGATATTAGGTGTTTGGTTGATTGACTATGTTTTCCTTCTTAGGATCCTTATCAATTAATTTTATAAACTTTCTTCATGCATATTATTCACCCTTATGCTAAAATGTCAAATGAGGATGCTTTTGAGATAATTATATAGACATTGGAACCAGCTTTTGGAAGGAAATTTGATGGAACATATGTAAGTGTTATCTATTAGATTTTATCGCTTTCTAGTTAGTTGCTATGGGTTTTTCATCCTTCCCAACTCCTCTTGAGCTTAGAAGAGGAAGGAGCTTGATTTGGTTCATGGAATTGGAATTCTATTATCTGGATGAAATTTGTGCGGGATCAAATTCATACTTCTGTTTCTATCTTGGGTTGTTCAAACAACTGGGAATTAATATGATCTCCCCCTCTTATACTTTTTGGTTTCTTTATTTTTGAAAATCCTTGTGTGCTGGACTGCCTTGAATGGCTGAGTACTGCTCTCTAAGTTTGATGTTATCTATCCTGTTTTGAAGTTCTAAATTGAATTAAAGGTCCCACTATCATTATAGTAAAAAAATAAAATAAAAAAAAAAAATAAAAAAAAAAAACCTACAAAAGTAATGCCCACTCATGTCTCTCTTGAAAACACCCAAATAGATGGGACAAGTCTTAGTCAGGTTGAGTCCTATGTCTATTGGAAAGAACACCAAGAAATCTGGAAAAATAATGAAAAAGTTTCTAGGAAATTTGCAAGTATTGAAGAGTTTCATTGCCATCGTTAACCATAGAACCAAGGTTTTCTGATGAAGGGTGTGGCACAATGGCAAATGTTTTACGGGACATCTAACCTGCCATAGACCACCTCCTCCAAAATTATGTAGAAAGCAGTATGCAACACAGAAGATTCCACCAAGAATTTAAAACTCAGGACTAGGGATCTGTGCACCCTCTGCCAATCTCGATCTGGGTCATTCGGTATGTTTTGGCCGATATTTTGCTGATCAGACTTGTATCAGTGGATTTGTGTCAAGCCAATTCTGGTACGAATCGGCCGATCCACCCAATCCAATTTACCCCATCCAATCCTAATACTTGAAACCTTGGTTCAATGGAGTTGTATATAAGTTTAGGGAAAAAGAAAGCTGCCCGCTTAAACTACATCTAGACATAGGTGGGCACAAAAAGACGGTGCTGCGCCATTGCCCCATTCGTTGAAGATGCCTCCAAGTGGCCTCCCATTGGTCTGCACGCTGGTGCAGTGGCCGCACAAGCGAGTAGTTTCTCTTGCCCATACTTGATGTCCCAGGGAGCAAATGACACGTATATTACACAACCCACAACCTGTGATAGTATGTTTTAGGGATCTGAGTATTTGGTATAAAGCTCAGTAAGTTGGTTGATAGTACATTTTAGGGATATAATGTGTTGTAGGGATTCTGTAGCAGTTGTCTTCTTCTTTGAATTGGCGATCCTGACAATTTCTAAGCATCGGTGTCTGGTCTCTATGTGGGATTTGTCATTACTGGTGACCTGCTTTTGAGGTTCTCATCCCTATCCTAGAGTTAAAAGTCTATTCACACCTTAGTCTTGGTTGTGGATTTGATGAGGAGTAAAACACAATTAGAGAATTCTGGGTTCAACATAACCTGTGAAGCTCTTGGATGTATTTACAATTGTTTAGTAATGTTATATTTCCAGAAAAACCAGTTTTTGTGTTCACACTAATCATCTTTGGTATCTGGAATGGTCATCAATGTCAGGGAACTTCCATTAACTTGACCCAACACTTGCTTATTTGTTTGCTCTATCACTAAATTGACTTCATTCATTTTCCATGAGTACCTAATTTGTTCTAATTTTTGTCAGGTGTACGGTACTTGGAGAAAGCTGTCTTCAATCTTGACTATGGGCAGCTGAAGCTGGTCTTCCATGCACTTGAAGAGCGTAAACAGGTTATCGACAATGCTCCACACTTATGCCATGCTTTGCCATGCATGACTCCATGTTTCAACTGGTTTGAGACAGTTTACTATTGGTTCGGATTGAAATTCTATGATCTGGTCGCAGGACCACGCTTGCTTCATTTGTCTCGATACTATTCTGTACAAGAATCAGTTGAACTATTTCCAACCCTAGCAAAGAAGGTTGGGGATAGAAACTTGAATGGTACAGTCGTGTACTATGATGGACAGATGAATGACTCTCGACTTAATGTTGGGTTGGCATGCAGTGCTGCATTGGCTGGTGCAGCTGTGCTTAACTATGCAGAAGTGATTACCTTTCTTAAGGATGAGGTTACTGGCCGCATTATTGGTGCACGCATCCGAAACAATATGTCAGGTATGAGTGCTTTATTTTAACTTGTTATGACCAGTTAACAATGGGCTATGACATAATTCCTTTTTTTCCAGCCTTTTTCTATTGTTTTTTTTTTTCAATCCGTAGAACTTTGAATTAACTTTTGTTTATGTGATTGATGTTTTATTTTCTCATGCGTGAGAAACTTCCACTAAGAAAGTAGACTACTCTTGAGAGAATATTAATGAATACCTTCTTAGATGACTATTATATGATCAAGCATATTCAAAATGCATTGCAGTTGCATTATCGTGGCTGGACCGATATGATTGGGCCTGGAAACCCAAACTGAGGCAAACCGGGCCCAAACTGGTATTTTTAGATAAAGGAAAGAGTCTCAATCAATCTGGGGGGCTCTTCCAACTACGTCCCACAGGGTCCCTCTCAGGCTGCACCACCACCACCACTACAGCCACATTTTACACCACCACCATCACCATATGCTGTTGGCCGACCTTTTGATGACGCTCCCTATGGAGCTGAAAGAGGATCCAAATTAAATGTCCTTGATTTATGTGGGGACAATAATCCAGAGCAGTACTTGGACTAGATTCATTGCTTAGAGTCTTTCTTCTGATGATACGGGTTTAATGAGGCCAACAGAATTTTATTTGTAGGAACCAAACTGAAGGGTACGGCTCAAATCTGGTGGATCAAGCACTAGCAATAAAATCGGATTCAAGGCATCTGGGATGGCTGAACTACAAGAGGCTATGAACCGGGGATTTTTTTGCATACTGATTGCAAGCAGCGCATGCGTCTCAAGTTTGTGCTGCTTAGGAAAGACAACATGACCGTTGAGCAATATGTGGCTAAATTTTACTATTTAGCCACTCTATCTGATTTTGAATGGTCCAAAGAGGTCTTGCTGCACAGTTTCGGAATGATTTGCATCCTTATTTTAGTGTTGCATTGGCTTCTAGTCTTATCAAACAAAGTGGCTTTATCAACATCATAGACCCCCGCCAGAAACAAAAGAGATTTGTCTAGATTAATGCGAAGACCTAAAATGCCTTCAAAGAGCTGCAAACTAGACATAATGGTCTCCGAGGAAACAATTATGGCTTTGGAGAAAATCATCAGATCATCCACAAAAGCAAGGTGAGAGAACTTAATGGCCTTGCACTTTGGGATGGGAGAAATGAGCTGCTGGTCTGTGCAACACTGAATACTCTTGAAGAAAACTTTAAGAGCCAAAGAGAAAATATATATAAAGGGCAGCCTTGGCGAATTCCCACAAAGGAAGCAAAGTACCCCGCTAGACCACCATTAGCCAACACTAAGAAGCAAGGAGAAGAGATGCAATGGTAAATCCAATTTACAAAAACTAGGGGAACCCCATCTTGAGTATAGCCTTTGAAATAAAGTCTCACCTCAAGGAATCGAATGCTTTATGGATGTCTATCTGTCTAAGCCTCTCATAATCTCATTACAAAGTAGGATGTTATCATTGATATTTCTACTTGGGATGAAAACCGACGGATTATCATTGACTAGCAAGTCAACCACCAACTTAAGCATGTTGGCAAACACTTTGGCAATGAACTTGTACAAAAGTTGCATAGGAGATGGCCTTGCCATAGCTGAGGCACCTTCCTTTGAGGGGATGAGACAAAGGAAGGTGTGACTGATGTCTTTGATCTGACTTGGGTTGAAAAAGAAACTCTTGATAACCTTGATGAGATCATCTTTGTTAATGTCTTAGGAGGAGGAGGAGAAACCCATATTGAAACCATCCAACCCAGGAGCTCTTTTAGATTTGTGAGAATGGATAGCAACCTCAGTTTCCTCCTCAGAGGGGATATCTTGGAGAATGCTAGAGAAATGGCCGGGGATGAACTTGTTGAGAAGATTCTCAGGATGGGACCAGCTGGAACCAAAGAAGCCTTGAACAACTCCTTAAAATAATTTACTACCATTGCTTTAATATCCTCAACTCTGTGAACTATTGAGCCATCAGGAGCCACAAGCATGGGAATGGAGTTGGCATTGGTTATAAACATCATAGACCTATGGAAATAAGCAGGATTGAGTCTCTAAGCTCCGACTATTTCATTCTAAATTTTTGCCTTAGAAAACTTTCCTTTTTAGCAAGCAGAGATGAGAGATTAGAAGAGGCAATCCAAACCCTGAGAGGAGATATTCCAAAAGGAGTTAGCATTCCAAACTTTGGGAGCACATTTCACATTCCAAAGCTTCCTAGGAAAAGCAATAAGAGGGGAGGAAAAACCCGAACTGGTTTATCCTAAGACTCCTTAAAAATGGAAAGGGAAGTTTGGGTGGGAGGACCACATATCAAAATATTTGAAAGGCTTGGGACCATAGGAGATATAAGGTTGAACTGACAAGGAGATTGGGCAATCGTCAAAGATACCTGGAGTGAATATTTGTTGGGAACAGTAGATCTCAGGATTATCATACGACCTAATTCAGGCCAATCAGAAGCCAAACCAATTAGTTCTCTCACTGGAAGGCAAACTGGTTTCTGCTGGTTGCATTTGTTTTGAAGGTTGAAGAAGAATCTGATGACATTGTTTTATATGTCAACATATCATCTTTTTTTCAAAATATCCCTCCCTCTTATTATTAATTCTGATTTAGCCAACTTTTTTTATGTCCTAGTCTACCCTTATTCTTCAAATACAAATCCCCTTGTATCTCTGCCCATCTCAATCTACCAAACAACCCCTTAAAATCCTTATTATTTACGAAATTTTCATTCCCCTTTAATACTTGGTTTTCTGTTGATTGAGTGGGCCTCTAAGTGATCCAAACCAGGGTTTTCGAATGCCGGATTGCATCATAAACTGACCTTTATATCTTTGTTCTAACTTGCTTACATACTTATGGTTGCAATGTTTTTTATTATTACTCTAAGATTTATTTCACTACCGATTCAGATTATCCAAAATAGAACTTTCACATGCATATGTTAAGGCAATCAGATTTGTAATTTATTACATTTCGAGATCATGGAACTTCTAGCTTATCAAATTTTCTATAAGTTGCTAACTCATTTTCCTTTGTGAAAGCACTTTCAGAAAATTTTTCTTCCATTATTCTTGGAATTTCTCTCTTTCTCACCATGTCATATAGGCTCTTATTCTTGTAACCATAGGTGCCAAGGTGCCGCCTAGGTGTCCAGGTGGTTTTCTTGGGGTCTAACCGTCTGTCGCCTTAGTGCAAGGCACCTCAAAATGGTATCGAACTCTATTTGACACTTATTTATGCACAATATGGTTTAAGTAAATGAGCAAACACCCCTATTTGATTCCAATAAAAATAGTTTAAAAATCAAATTCCAAAATGATAAAAAGTCAAGCTCCTAGTTCAAGAACAAAAACTTGATTTTTGGTTATAGGGCTGATTTTCAACTTTCAAATGTTGGGGTCTTCCCAAATCTGAAAATTCTATAAATCTAATCATAGTAAAACTGTTAAAAACCAAAAGTGGGGTAAAATAATCTTTTGTTTTGATGTCCGTAACTTTATTTTCATTCAAGCTATTTTTAGCAGCATTCACGCACCTAAAATAAGCTTGATCAGAACATAAATTTGTTAATAAAATCGGATTTAAGCAATCTTGGATTTGTTGGAAAGTTGATTTTGTGCTCTACATAATACAAAAAGTCTCGTGTAAAAATAAAACCATTTGACTAGTCAAACTTATTAGAGAACAAGAATATTTATCTAAATGTTGATTTTTTTTATGATATAAGGTATTTATATAGCATACTAAATAATGTTAGAAAAGAGGGGAAATAAAAAAAAATAGCACTGGGGCGCCTTGGTCGCTTAGGCAATGCCTAGGCCGACGCCTTGTCGCTTAAGCGCTTAGGCACCCCTCCATTGCCTTTGGCTGCCTTGACAACTATGCTTGTAATATGAAAAGCTATGTAAACATGGGTAGGCTTTTCTAGTCCGGCTAGTAAAGAGGGTATCTCAAAACTGACATAAAAATCTGCCATATGTCGCTTAAGGTTTGGTGCTCGCATCTTAAGTTTCTGCTGAAACAGAGTTGACCAAGTGGCAAAATAGAGCTTTAAAAATTTATTGAAAAAATCATACTTCTCTACAAATAAATGGAGCACTGAAAATTTAAGGGAATAAGTCAATACATGAGAGGTATATGATTGAACATGTGGTCAATCTAAACCACTTCCTTGATATTCATTCCTTGATATGCAAAACTTGGTGGCCCTAGAGATACCCTCTAGACTGTTGGTCTAGGAAAATTTTACTATAGAATTATACTGCTCTAGAGCTTGTTTTTATGTATTCTACTTATGCATTGTTAATCTCAATAAAAATTTTGTGTTGTGAATATGCTTGCTTTTTCCATTTGCTTATTGGCTGGTGACAAAGTTTCTTTTACTTGTAATGATTCTTTACAACCAATCATCATGCATCAGGAAAAGAGTTCGATACGTATGCCAAAGTTGTTGTGAATGCGGCGGGACCATTTTGTGATGCTGTCAGGAGAATGGCTGACAAAGATGCACCAGCCATGATCTGTCCAAGCAGCGGTGTTCACATCGTTCTTCCTGATTATTATTCTCCCGAGGGGATGGGCTTAATTGTTCCAAAAACTAAGGATGGGCGTGTTGTCTTCATGTTGCCATGGCTGGGGAGAACAGTTGCAGGAACTACAGATTCCAGTACTAAGATTACAATGCTTCCAGAACCTCATGAAGATGAGATACAATTTATCCTAGATGCAATATGTGATTACCTTAATGTCAAGGTTTGAATTATTTCCATACATATACTTCTTATTGCTTGCACTCCATTTCACAAATGGGAATTTCTTATTCTTTCATGGTTTGTTTGCATAGGTTATACCCACTTGGAGACTCCTTCTCACTTTAGCACTTTAACATTTAATTAACTGATTGTTATTTAGTTTTTGGCTGGTAATTCATTTAGAATTATGAATTACCATGAGCTTATCTGGAGATTTGGCTGCCTTTCGTTGGATGTATAGTCCATAGCTCTATGTTGTTACTAAAACTTCAAACTTCTTACCTTATTTCTAGTTTGTAAAAATATTAAACCCATGTATCTATGGTGTGGATTCTTTTTGTTGTCATCCATGGAAACATCTGTTTTTTTTTAGTAAATCGGTGAATGAAGCTATTATATATCATATGTAATTACCAAAATAACCTTGGATGTTGATGCGGCAACACAAATGGGAGCATAGCTTAATTTTTTTTTTTTTTTTCAACTTCTGGATCCTTTATCTTGTGTATACATGATGAATTGCACCCCCCTTAACCACCAAAAAAAAAAAGAAGAAAAGAAAAGAAAGAAAGAAAGAAGAAGAATATGAAATGCTTTTCCCCCCCGAGATTCATGCCTGGGGGTACTTATGCTTTTTTATTCTGTTATGAGGTCTTCTTGCATCATATTTTTTAGTGCTTTAACATTTGGATTTTCCCAACTTAATGGGGTCGGCTACATGGATCATTTTTCTCCATTCAACTTCACCATATAGTCCTAAGCTATGCATGTCTTTCCGCAACATTTCTCCTAGAGTAATTTTAGGCCAACCCCTGGCTCTTCTAGCTCCTTCAATCTGAATTATTCAGTTTCTATGCAGCATTCAAAGGCCCTCTATTGCACATGCCCATGCCACCTCAAACGACTTTCTCTCAACTTATTTTGGCTGGGTTTTTTCTTCCCATCGAAAAGGAAAAAAACTTGTGTTGTTATGATCACCTCAAGATTATGACTTTTATGACACCAGATATTAATAGGAAGCATAAAACCGGCCTCAACTCTGTTCTGCAATCAGTTTGATTTTGGTATTGAAATGTACTAGCATTTTGTGTTTGATGTCGATGGCACAATATGGGCAGCTTTGCATTTATCTCTTCCTATTATCATGTATGAAAAACCATGGTTAGTTTAGTCTGATCTTTTCACCTTAACTCTTTTAGGTTCGTCGAACAGATGTTCTCTCTGCTTGGAGTGGTATTCGTCCATTGGCAATGGATCCTTCAGCAAAGAACACCGAGAGCATTTCCAGAGATCATGTTGTATGTGAAGATTACCCTGGTTTGATCACCATTTCTGGTGGAAAATGGACCACTTATCGGAGGTAATTTTCATCTGGAACAAGTGTCATATTTGTGTATATACAAGAAGGGAAGTGTTTCTTGTGGGGGGAGTGTGGCCCTTGTGCATGTGCAGGGCCAATAGGAGTGCATGTGGAAACATCAGCAGGGGCATCATATTCGCATTTCATTGGGGGGGGGGGGTTGTCTAGGTGCAGCTGGTATGCTCCTCCCACAGAGTTCTTTTTCCCATACAAAAATGTCTGGATGAAGCACCAAAAAATATAAAAAAAGGAAAAAAATCCAGATGGATGTATTTCACCAAGGAAATATTTCCAACACATGTAGAGGGGCCCTTTACTTTTCTTCATGTTTTCATGGCTATCTGGTATATTCTCTATCAAATTTGTTGTGCAACCGTACTACTACCAGCCGTCCAGTTTGTTGTGCTTACTTTTCAGCTTGTTAGTAATTTTTTTTTTCCCTGTGGTACGTCCATTTGTCAAGTAAGCACTAGTTATTATTATTTTTTTTATTTTCTATAGTATGTCTATTTGAATTGATTACCTACTATATAACCTGTTTCAGCATGGCAGAAGATGCACTTGATGCAGCTGTAAAATCTGGCAAGTTGAATCCAACCAATGGGTGTGTGACCAAACGCCTGCGGATTGCTGGTGGAGATGAGTGGGATCCAGCATCATTTACAGTGCTTGCTCAACAATATGTTCGTATGAAGAAGACACATCGTGGTAAAGTTGTTCCTGGGGTAATGGACAGTGCTGTAGCCAAGCATTTAGCACATTCCTATGGTACTTTGGCACAAAGAGTGGCGGCCATAGCTCAGGTTTTTCCTTGCACCACATTAATTCTTTAAATTGTAGTAGTTGCATCTTGAAAAAGGAATTTGAAGTTTCGAACTGGGTTGTCTTTTGATACCAGTTGATGTCTTAAAGCACCCAAAGGACCTCGGCAGATGTGGTTGTGATAGGTCATGTAGAACGGTTGCCCCATACGGAAACAGCCCTCTTTACCTACCCCACTTAGTACTGCCTAAGTGGTCAGATGGAGATTTTTTTTTGGGGGGGGGGGGTGGTTGACGATAAAAAATATACAAGCAATAGAATATATGTAAACTTTTGTATCTAGTTTTTATAATATGGGTTATGTATGAATTGAAATATTGACATGATAATTTAAAAAATCAGCAATTTGCTTGCATGAAGTTTTAGATAAATACATTTACTTCTCTAATAGTCTAATTAGTTCCATAATTCTTTTGCAACTTGTACATCAGTATATGCATTGTAGTGTTGCTTATTTCATAGTTGATATGAAGTGGGAACCTCGGAGTTTTACTAACTTAGCAACTAGAAAGACCAAGATAATCATCAAGTTCTTCAGTATCTTAGAGATTTTAACTAGGGATGGCATTGTGGTGGTTCAAATCGAAGATCCATGCTGTCCCATACGAAGGGTTTAGGGTTTTCTTGGACCTTTATAAAGGTATGGACGGTTTTAGTATGCAGAGATCCCCCCTGGCCCCTTGCCTTGCCTTGCCTTTCCCATCAGGCACCTCCGTTGTCATCTTATGAAATTGGTAAGTCCTTTCGATTCTATGTGGGCCAGGATGGGTAAGATATTTAAGAGGGTAGGTCTTGGTTGGAACTTGACCCATTATTTTGTTGACAATTACTATTTTGTTTCCTGACTTTTCTATTTCTGAAGAATGGATTCATAAGCTTGATTAACTAAATTGGAGTTTAGGAACTATAAGTCTTCCATGGTTGAGCTTTATTAATCAGTTTGTCCAATTCTCCAGAATGAAAACCTAGGGAAGAGGCTTGCTCATGGATATCCTTTTCTAGAGGCAGAGGTTGCATATTGTGCTCGGAATGAGTACTGTGAGTCTGCTGTTGATTTCATTGCTAGGAGATCTAGGATTGCTTTTCTGGACACAGATGCAGCAAGCCGAGCATTGCCACGTATAATTCAGATCCTGGCTGCTGAGCACCAGTGGGATAGATCGAGGGAGAAAGCAGAGTTACAGAAGGCTAAAGAATTCTTGCAAACATTTAAGTCATCTAAAAATGCACAATTCAATGATGGAAAACACACAGGTAAATATCACTGTATCTTTTAGTACTTCTAGTCTTGTTCTTTTGATATTTTCTTTTTAATAAACTCATGGTTTACTAATCTCTGAATTTCAGGGTCATAAAAATGAAATGTGAAGAACCTAAGACTTCTTTCCTTTGTGCCATTTATGCCCTAGCCTTTACCCTGGTTTCCGGGTCTCTCTGTTTGTAGATGCTGCCTTTATGGTTCAATCAACTGCAATGGATTGTATCCATCACACAACTTTTTTCCCTGGAGGAATTAATTATTCATCCATCTTATTCATTAAATTGTGGGCTGAGTCACGAGACATTTTTTAGATTTTTCAATTACCCCCCCTGGAAATTTTGATTGTCTTTCTCATATTCCTGTTTTGAGGAACTTTTGTGGTCGTTGTTGGTGTCACGCTGCTTGAAGTCAATTATCTTCAATTTTCAGTGTAGAATCATAGGTAATAGATGGCAAGCTCCTCTTTTCCTGAGAAATGAGGAGACAACTTATGTTGGCTTATACTTATGAAGTGTTATTTAACTCATCCTGCAACTTTTAAATAATGAAGTTTCTTGTATATTTGTGAAGATAAGCACTTGAATCAAATTTGAAGGATGGGAAACCAACCTCCATTTAAGTTCTCACCTTAGGGTATAAACATAGAGATCTCTATTGAAAAAAAAATGAAGTGCAAGTATGAATTTGAGAATCTTGATTGCAACCCAAGAGGGTGAATTGGAATAATAAAACTCTAAACTCTAATTCGAATGATAAAAGCTGTTGATTGAAACAAAAGGGAAGAACATAAAAGCTTCATCTGTGGAGGAGGAAGAATCCCTCACGGCCGCTACAAGGAGAAGCGGAAGGAGCACTTCTGTGGACTAACCTGATGGAGATGGAAGGTGGTGTTCTCCAATAAATCAAACTCTTACCCAGTTTTTCTTTCAATTGTGATTTTGAAAGCCCCTAAACGGCCACAGGCAGGGTTTAAAAACAGCAATTAGGATCTGTATTGGTCCGGCCGATTCTAATCGATCAGGATCTGAAATGGCCAAACTGGTCTAGCATCGGTGGAAAACAACAAAAACCATAAACCATAGTAGTTTCCGCACAGGATCGGTCCAATCCAAATCGGGATCGGCCTCTGCTGATTATAGTGTTAATTACTTGAATTGCATAAGTTTAAATCTCAACCCAGGTGTCTTTGTAGCTTGAAGATATAAAATGGATATGAGGCTAGAATAGATACATCCATGCATGATGAGCTTGATACCACCTCAAAGATTAAAAATAATATAAAATTGGAAACATTTTTCCTATTGTGGAAGCTTTGTGGTTACAAGAACATTGCACCCTTGTATAAATGGTTTCTGCATTTGGCAATTTTAGTCCATCCAGAGGATTCATGCAATTATCTAGTTTCCTGCACTGAATAGATTCAGCATTCAGAATTTCTCCAGTTGGGTAGACCATAAGACAAGTCAATAACCTCCCCTATTTTTTTTGTGTGCTTCATAATGGTATCTTCTAATAAATCTTACTCTGACAACTGGGATCTCAAAGGGCACAATGTCTCATAAAACAGCTGGTCTCTCCAAGAATTTTGTGGTTTACCTTAATGAAATAATGTGCTTTATCATACAAATTACAGAGGCAACTATCAATAAATGCAGATAACCTAAATGGGGAGATCAATATGAATTTTTTTTTATCTATCCAGATGGAGTCCCTATATAATTCATTATTGAATTACCTCTATTTCCCCTCTACGCAAAATGAAAATCATTCATGAGGAAAAAACATCCATTCCATCTACAATAGCTGTGTTGTAAGCCGAGGCCCTGGAATTATTCCCATTCCTGGTTGATAAACAGTGGAAAAGATGAAGGTGCGGGCGATGATAATCCTAGAACCTCATATTTTGGATCGGACTTTCTCGATAAGCTCTCTTCGAAGGATCTTTCCAGAAGCTGATTTTGGAACAGTGCTGATGAATGTTACACTTCGCAATCTTTTGAAGGGAGCAACCTGTAACAGAAGACAAAACCTTGATACAATAAGTAAATTTAACTCGCTTTTCAACTATTACTTGGATTTTTTTATTTTTTTATTTTTATTATTATTATTTTTTTTAAAATTTATGTCCTAAAACTCTGATATTAGTATGTATAGAATTAGATAACCACTCTACTTACCCCACTTTTGTTTAACAACTAATGCTTAGTACATGGGGGACCTTAAAACTCTAGCCAAAGAGGCCCTTTTGAAGAAACAATATCAATCGAATATGCTATGTAATAGTCCTAAGTTTAGTTAATCTATCTTTGTTTGTTTGAAAAAAAAAAAAAATTACTTGGATTGAATAGGAAAATATGATAGGAAAGTTTAATTACCAATTTACCATGCTTGGTCAGATTTAAGTTAGTTGCACAACAGTGAGAAGTGGATGGGAGCGGGCAATTAAATGTCACTAAGCAAAGAGTAGTGGAGGGGAAAAGACAGATCGGCAATGAGGTCATGTAGTGAATGGGTAACCTGATTCAACAAATTCAGTACTGGACACTCAAGCTAATCTCACAAAGTCATGGATGCGTATATATAGAACAAAAAAGAAGTAAAACACAATTTCCCTCTACCTGCTTTGCAACAAATTTCTGAACTTCTTCTTCACTTATTGAGCTGTTGGGTGAACGGACAACATATGCAATTGGGACCTCACCAGCTTCTTCATCAGGAAATCTATGAGATAAAATAATGCATTACTATCAATAACAGTATTAAACAAATTCTTGATAGATTTTCCTGCAAGTTATGTTAAGAGCTTCAGAATTAATTAAAATCAACAACTTACGGGATAACAACAGCATCTAATATGTCTGAATGAGTGAGAAGAACTCCTTCAAGCTCGGCTGGTGCCACCTAGCAGAATCAAGGAGATGGATGAATATTCTTATATAGCAGAAAGAAAGTCAAGAACAGGAACATGCAGACATTGTGAGAAGAAATTTTTTTTTGTTTTACAAACCCGACAACATCCAGACACATTGAAACCATCCAACCCATTTTGACACAATAAAGCAGAGACAGACTCATGAAGTCTAGATCCATTACCAGAGTAGTTGTCGCAATAGTAGAAAAAAAATAAAGAATTTCACTACATTCTCCTGTCCACTGACCCAGAATTTTCAAGGAAGTCAAGAAGGCAACAAAAGATCATAGGTCATGGTGCAACAACTGAAAAGATGTAACATAAATTCCAGCTAATCTTTTCTAGTTTTATAACCCAAATTTAATAATTGCTAGAGCTTTGATGCTGATTCCATATTTGCATTTAGGATAGGTTAGCATCATCGATTTGTGATTTCCTTTTGTTTTTTAAGAGAGCAAAGCATCAGCAAAATTTCTAAAATACGCTACATCAATCAAAAATCTCAGTGCAAAAATGTGAAGTTCCTAATTAGGGAGGGTCTGCAATTGCATACACCTGTCTGCTTCAAATAGGTCCTCTATGTTAAGATTATTATATATCTATAATTTAAAATATTTAAAAAAAAATCACACACACTCATGCATCAATCCATAGGTGTCAACACCAAGGCACGCTTCCAATGCCTTGTTGACGTCATCTTGATTTTTTCCCTCCTCCAACGCCTAGGATCGCCTAGACTGTGACAACTATGATATTCACATCCCCAAAATGAAACAGGGAACTTTCACCATGAAAGAATGATAAGAAATAATATAACCATAAAGAAATAAACAATCAACACATGGTATGTCTCACCTGGAATCCTTTGTACTTTATGAGCTCTTTTATTCGGTCGACAACAAATAACTGTCCTTCTTCATCGAAATATCCTAGATCTCCAGTATGTAACCAGCCTTTCTTTTCTAAGGTCAACTTTGTAGCCTCAGGATTGTTGAAATAACCTGTAGAAGTCTATAAAATTAGTACTGAAAATGAGTGAATTACTTAAAGAATACTAGTAACTATAAAAATTGATATGCAAAAGGACCCCCAAAAAACACTATTTTACATGAAAGTCAAAATGAATGCATAGCCAGTCCCAAGTTTCTTCCAGAAAGTTCAGATATCCAAATAATAGACCAATATCCAAATTAATTTTCAACCTAATATACAACTCAAGACATAAATAACAAGCATGTTTGATGTAGTTTTTTCTCAAAATGTGCTGCAGGTATGGTTGATCTTTTCATTTTATTAAGACTCTCTGATAACATCTTGTTGACAGAAGAGACAGCAGCTACAAGCACTCTTCTGTGCAGTATAATATTAGAAAGAAAGCTCAACTACAACATAATTTTATCAGGTAATGGATCAATGAGAAATAGCTGCTGCGATTGAATGGCCAACTTATAATGGTGTTTATAACCAAGTTTGACATGAGCAAGAGCCCAGTTGTTGATTTGACAAAGTTCACAATCGGCATAAATTACCTGAGGTAAGATATAGCTGAGCATCGTGTAATAAAATTTGGTAAATATAACGGCCTACATTTTCAGAGTACACATAGTAACTACAAAGGGGTTGTTGCTTGGAGCAATGGTAAAAGGATCTTTCCGCCTGCGCAGTGGTGCGGGTTCGAGTCCTGGGAACCAGCCTCTCCGTAAAGGGGGTAAGGCTGTCTGCCTTTGTGCACTGGGTAACGGCCTTTTTTTTTTAAACTTAGTAACTACAGGTTTCAACACATACCTTGCATTATATTTAGCCCTCGGACCCATATTTCCCCTAATTGATTGGGAGGAAGAGGCTTCAGTGTCTCCACACTAATTATTTGTGATTCAACTCCTGGAACAAGGTGTCCAGTTGAACCAGAATGACGAGGACCTTGTCTCGGATTCTCTAGTGTGATAATTCCACAAGTTTCAGTCATCCCATAGCCCTGTTGAATGACCACAGACAGAGTTCATATCAAAACAGGATGCATCTTTCATACTCAGAGCTACTTTTCGGAAACTGTTGGGTGTGCTTCCAAACATCTCAGTAGAAAGCATCAGAAAGGTAGTAACCCCTCAAGGAACTAAAGCCAAAACTTTTTACATCCTTGACAGTACTATTACATTTTGTTTGGAGCAGAATGCATAAATCCTAGAACTCTAGATTCAAGTTGAAATTTGAATAGAACCATAGAAGCAGTACCTGAAGAACATTGGCGTGAGGCAAGTTCTTAGCACATTCCTCCATTATTTCCTTACTAAGGGGGGCCGCGCCGGAACCAAGGTTCTTGAGAGAAGAGAGATCGTACTTCTTGAGCACACTCTGCTTGGCCAAAGCAATCATGACCGGTGGTACTACAAACATATGGGTCACCCTATACTTCTCCACTGATCTTAGAACCATATCGATTTCGAACTTCGCGAGCGTGACAACCATGTTGCCCCTCTGCAACTGGGCATAGGTAATGATGGAGAGTCCAAATATATGGAACAAGGGAAGGAAGCAGAGGAATATGTTGTGCATCTCGCCGGCGAAATCCTGGTCAATGGTCACCATGAGAGCGGCAGAGATGAAATTGCGGTGTGTAATAATAACGCCCTTGCTTGTCCCCGTGGTGCCAGAGGAGTACAAGAGTGCCGCCGTATCGGCTTGTTTGACCGAAGCCCTGGGGAAATCGGAGACGGGTCCTCTGGCCAAATTAACCAGGTCGGAAAAAGACGTGATTCCAGCTCCGGAGACCACCGAGGGCGAAGCGTTGAGAGGTCCCAAAATCACGGCCGGCAGACCGAAATCCTTAACCTTGTCCCACAGGGAAGGAACGGTGATGACAAGCTTGGGATGAGAGTCCTTGACCTGCTTGGAAAGCTCGGCGGTAGTGTAGAGAGGATTAGCGGTGGTGGCAATGGCTCCAAGTGCGACGATGCCTAGGAAACAGAGAGGGTACTGGATGGAATTAGGGGAGAAGATAAGGACGACATCACCTTTCTTGATACCTAAACGGAGCAGACCATGGGCGACCTTAGCCACCATGGACTTGAACTGGGCGAATGTGAGTGTTTCCCCGGAATCTACGTCGGCGAGTGCAATCTTGTCGGAGTACGCAGAGGAGCTCCTGAATAGGAAAGAAACCATAGAGAGGTTTGGGTCTTTGGGGAAGACGACGGGAGGACGGAGAGATCTGTAGATCCCATCCCTTCCATACCCAGATTTCTCCATTCCCATTTCCTAATTCCCAATTTTTAATGAAATCTTGTAGAGTTGAAGATGAACAGAAGAGAATAAAAATCTTCCAAAATGCTCTA
The DNA here is from genome assembly GCF_013358625.1 of Macadamia integrifolia. Taxonomy (NCBI): domain Eukaryota; kingdom Viridiplantae; phylum Streptophyta; class Magnoliopsida; order Proteales; family Proteaceae; genus Macadamia; species Macadamia integrifolia. Next base: position 30,091,275 of record NC_056559.1, on the reverse strand, counting down.
ATTATAGTGTGGCGAAGATGATGAATTGGATATATATGGACAAAAGGATTACCACCTGGCAAGAGGTGGGCCCCATTCCTTCCCATTTTCTCTGGTTTCGTTTTCCGGATTCTAGGATTTGCTTCCGCGTCACCATCGCAAAGTATAAAAAAATAAAAATGAGGGCCCACATGTTGGTTTTTTCGATTAGGGTTCCGTACAGGGATGTTATGCCAATCAAACTTTCATAAAATGGCAAAAATACCCTTATTGCATTAATTAAAATCAGAATTGTTACTTTCTCCCATGGATAGAGATAATATTTTGACTTCTAAAAAATAATAACAATTAATATTTAGAAAAATTACATGATTATCTACTTTTGGGTTTCCCTTTACAAAATTACCCACAAAAAATTTTGGTCAACAAAAATACCTAAAATTAGGTTTTCCTTTACAAAATTACCCATTTTAAGTTTAAGTTAACAAAAATACTCAAAATTGAGTTTGGGTTTACAAAACTACCCACTCAAAGTTTTAGTAATAAAAAAATACATGATTATATGTGAAAGGTGAAGAATCATTATTTTGGGTAGTTTTGTAAACCCAAACCTGATTTTTGGTATTTTTGTTAACTAAAACTTTTGGTGGGTAGTTTTGTAAATCCAAACCTAATTTTGGGTATTTTTGTTGATCAAAACTTTTTGTGGGTAATTTTGTAAAAGAAAACACAAAAGTGGGTAATCATATAATTTTTCCTTAATATTTTGGCATCGAAGAGGGTCGACTCTCTTTTTGCTGGAATGAACGGTATCTGGTTGCATGGTTACTTTCATCTAGATCGTATCTGGCAAATAGGATCTGTGGTCCAGCCCCAGTGCATTTCTTTAAATCCGTGAGTCTCACACTGCCCCTCGACCCTCAGTTTTATTGGTTACACCCTCACTAAGACTGATTCAAGACCTCAAAACAAGTTGGTCATTGTGTCCTTATAAAAATTCCTCATAATTGCTTCATATATTATGAAAATATTAAAGTGATTACACCTTGAGTGCAATTCCACTAGTCCAAAGATGTTATGTGTTAAGTGTGAGTACATATAATTGAAATTTACTTTTGGGTCTAAGTCGCAAATCCAAAAAGTTAAAGGGATTATTCGATATATATATTTAAAGCGATTCGTGGAGAACCGAGTATATGGATTTTTTTTTTTTTTGGATGAACGTATAAATGTTGCATAAATAATTGAACAAAAGTTGGTAATGTGATTGAATATGATCATTTCAGCCAAAAAAAAAAAAAAAACCCATGGCCATTTTAGAATATGTGTCACCTTTGGATACCACATGGATGAGCTGGTCCTAAATTTTTTTTGCCATTAATGAAAAAGGGATAGAGTTTAATACCGCACCAATAGAGGAAGGGTCATCAATTGTGTCCAATAATAAGCATTATTGAAGAGAGAAGTGAGAGCTCAAAGGACATTGATATTGTGCTTTTTTATTTTTTTGTCATTGAAAAAAGAGAATCAATCGTGGCATGTTCTATTATGTCTTGCAAGATGTTTTAGCGAAAATCAATATTCCAAGCTAAATTAAGTTATTATAGGAGAAAGAATTTTGCCCTTCTTTGTTCTCCAAGTTCATACGTAATTGGACATGGAAAGATCCAGCTATCCCTGTACGTATAGGATCGTTAAGTCTTTTCATAACTGGATGTGGGGATTAAAGAGGCCAAAGTTCTTTTCCCTTATTATTATTATTATTATTATTATTATTATTATTATTATTACGTTAAACAATGAGAAATTATATATCGTTTTTTTATTTTCCCCCATGTGTGTAGAAAGAAAATTTATTGATGATAAACACACGTAGTAATCATTGCTTCATTTACAACTAGTTCATGTCCAGGCTTGCTGCATTTCATGCGGGGTAGGATCGACATTTTATGCTCCCATGGCACTGCCGCTCTTTCGGGAAAAAGACAAAAAAAAAAAAAAAAACCCACAGTGGGAAAGAGTTTTAAGCTTTGGGGGTTACTTATTGTGGGGACCACTCGTGGGGAAAAAGGGTAGTGTCTCTGAAGATGTGGCGGGAAACCTCAAGGCTCAAGCCAAGGCCTCTTCCGTGCCGTTTTCGTTTACTGAGAGACCTGAAATTTCATTTTCTCTCACTTTAATTTATTGGACTCCTCTCTGCCTCTTCTCTCATCAATCTAATCGTTTCCAAACTTCTGTTTCTTTAAAGTTCCGTTCATTACTATGGCGGAGTCGTCTGCTCTGAGTTTCTCCAGCTTCAGTTGTTCCATATCAACCTTTTCTCCCTCCAGATCCAAAGATACCTCCTCTACGACCCCCACCAGACTCTCATCCTTTCTCTCCAAGGGAAACTCATTGCTTCATCGACGACAACGACAATCCTCTCTTCTCCTCCGATGTGGCGCTAGAGATTCCGGTGCGGGAGACTTCATCGGAGACAATTCTTTCGGTTTCTATCCATGGCAATTCCCCATTACAGATGGAGGAGATGGCGGTGGTAATTCCTTCCTCTCTCGTTTCCTTTTCCGTACCTTCTTGTTTTTATTTTTCTGGGCTTTGGTGTTCCGCCTGCGCTGTAAGACTACTCATCAAATTATGGAATCTTCGTATCTTAGGGTTTATTTTCCAAACTCAGATAAATGAAGCCAACACCGTTTCAACTTTTACCCTTCTTATTCCATTTTCAATTATTTTCATGCCTATTTCTTCTTCTTCTTCTTCTTCTTCTTCTTCTTTAATATTTTGGTTAATATTGCCCCGATGCTCCAGATTTCTTTTGAAATGTACCCAATACATTCGAAGAAATTACTGATTGCCATTTATAGTGAGTCTAGCCAATTCACCACACTGAACTAGATCTTTCCCTAGCTAACATTTTATTATTATAGCTGTTCGCTCATTGTGGTGGTTATGAAAGGAATAATATCAATAATACGTCAAATGTACCATTAAAATTGGATCATCTTCTCAAATAGCCATATTGAAGTCTCTTGGGGGGGGGGGTGATATAGATTGAGCTTTTTTTCCCCAAGCCAACAATTGAGCTTTGTCCATGCGTTTTATCTGAGAATATGACAAAGTAGAGTTATTTACAACAAAACGTTTGTGTGCGTGCATGTCACAGAAATTTTCCTGTTAATACAGAAACTGGTGACATCTGATTTATGTTTTGCAGCTATTCAGTGGGTACCTGAGGATAGAGTCACGCTTTTAACTGCTTATGGTTTAGTACAAATAGGTGGTTCCATGGTCCCTCATCGTCTTTCATCTTCAAATGTATGTATTGTTGAAGTTAACATAATTTGGTTGGGCATCATTTCTTATATGCATTGAGGGACAAGGCTGGGGTTTGGAATTGGGATGGTTGCTGAATTTTTTTGATATTCTTTATGATGGTGAAGAGGGGGAAAAAAATTCATTGTACATGTAATAAGCTGTACACATATATGTACAATTTCATACTAGTCCTATTCTCTAAACAGGCCTGAAAGCCATCACCTAAATCTCTGTGAGACATCTCCTTGACTAACCAAAAGCAGTCCAATCAAACAACATAATCTCGGCCGGCTTATTTTCTCAATATGAAAAGGGCATACCTGATCTGTTCCCTCTCTTATCCCAAAGATTATGCAAATGGGACCATATGCATTGTGAGAACTAAGCAAGCCTGTCATATATCTCCATGGATCAAATTTTCTTCCCTAGTAACATCTCCTTTTAATTAGCATCAAATTCTTTGACGAAATGGAAATGACTTCAATTACCATCTAATTCGTGGGATTCATTTGGATTTATTTGTTGGTCTAAGTTGTAGTCTGTTTTCACTTTGCATCTATTTCTATTTGATCAATATTTTCTGTGTGAAGCCTCAAAGCTATCATTCATCTGAGCACTTGTCATCGTACATAACTACATCCTAAATGTGCAGAAGAAGCAGGGGAGATTGAAGACTTCTCAAAGACTACAGCGTTTTCAGGAGAGTGACTACATGGATCCCAATCAGGGACTGTGCTTGGGTGCACTATTTGATATTGCAGCAACAAATGTAAGGAATTGTTATAATTCTACTTTGTTGGTCATCATTTTATCTTTTAAATGCCCGGTGTGTCTAGGCTCTTATGCATTTGGGAATTTATTATATTAGGGACTTGACATGGGTAGAAGACTCTGCATCTTTGGCTTTTGTCGTTCCATCGAGACGCCGAGTGATGTTGTGGAAGACATTGTCTTGGAGCGTGGTGGAGAGGTTTGTTGTTCTGGGGCCATGCCAATTGATTTAGTTCAATGCCCAATTCACCTGATGACATTGAAAAATTTCAGATATTGAATGGTTCCATTTTATAATGGTAATCTCACCCATCTCATTGGTCAATTCAGCATGCTTGCTATACCTTATACGGGTTGAGAATGGATCCAAAGTTACAAATGACTATGAAAGTGCTATTTTCCTCAACTGTCAGATATTAGTGGTCAGTTTCATCTCCAAAAATTTTTACTATAATTTGAACCATGTTTTAATGCCTATTACTCACTCATTTTTGGCTGAAACTCGATTGGAGAAATGGGTCAAGCATCCTTTACAACCTTCTCTCTACCAAAGTATATCATGTGACAATTTGCTCCGAGCCATTGCGTCGTTATAACTATCATTCAGTTCATATTTATTTTAGCTTGGTGCATTAGAGTTTTCGCAGCCTAGGTATTGCTTGGGTGTGACAGTTTTATCACTAACTGAGGTGGCATCTTCCTCGAGGCAGCTCTTTTGATCTCATTGAGGTTTCAAATATGCCTCTATACTCAGCAAGATGAGATGATTTGTACTCCTTTAGATCGTAGAGCTAAACAACAACTCAAATACACATAAACAACTCCTTGGGGTTGAGTCTGACCCAGCCTGTCAAGGCCCCTTGATAGAGGACTGGAAGATAGAGATGGGATGATGACATTGTTTGTTACTGTTATCTTTTTTACTTTCTTTTGTTGTTGTTCAGCTTATTTACTTTTCATCGGCATCCTAACAAACCCAGGATTCGAGCATTTGTTTATAATTTTCTTTGTGCAATTGGAGGATCTTCTCCGCCTTCTGCTTCTAGGATTCTCAAGAATCATGCTTCTTGAGCTAAAATGTGTGTCCAATAGAATTACTTCCTGTGGAATAATTGACTGATAATCTTGAGAATCTCCCGCCCACCAAAAGGGGGGGGGGTGCTTCTTAGCTTCTGGTTCATGTCTAATCTGGCACGAAATGTTCTCCCAAATATGCCTTTTGCATCGAACAAGGTCTATAGTCAGCACTTATTTTTCTCGAATTTCCTTCGAGACATTGCTTTGTTCAACATTATGGATATCTTGTTTCCATGCTGTCAGCAAATTCATTTCAGTATCATATCTTTCTTTCAATGTTTGTGGTTTAATCCATTTTGAATTCCCATCATTTCAAGTTCTGATCCCCGAGAGAAATGTATGAACATATGTGGTGCATTGCTTCATGTGACATTGTGATCTGATACTCTGATAGTGCAATAACACTCTATTTTCTTACGAGTGAGTATAGTAAATATTTCCTATTGTATGGGGCCACTCATTACATTAGAATATTCAGGGATGATGGACAGTGAAGACACAAAACCTGATCTTCGCTGTCCATCATTCCCTCAATTTTCTGATTAAATATGGTAGCCCATTTTCACCTATAATCACACACATCTTTATCTAAATCTGATCCATAATTTAACATATGATTTCAATATGGAAGTAGATGGGTTCTGTCTGTCCCTTGTTGATAGGTTTGTCTTCAACTCTGAATCCTGTTTGTAAGGCTCCTCCTGGTATACTTCATTATGATCAGGTTGTAGCTGCAGAGAAGGCTAGCAATGGGAGTTTGCATGAAAAGCTTACCATGACTGTAGTTGCCACTTCTGTGGGGTGCCCCCCCTGCTTCTGAGACACTCCACCTTGCTGTCCGGAGTGGTGGTGGAATTGTGGAGGTGTATTGGCAGTGGGATTTTTGTAGTGGCAAGAAGTGATGCTATGATCCTGTGTATTATGTGTATTTCTGTACATAATTTGTTGTAATATCTGTGTACAAAACGCCAAAGTTGTATCTATTGCTTTGTTAAAACCGTGCTGTTATCTGGAAATCCGGATAACGCCATCAATGATAAATTTTCCATTGCAATTTTCTTTTTTATTTGTTTCGCCCCTATTGGTCGGAGTAGGCCGGCTGGCCAGGCTAGTGTTAATCACATCCAGTGTTGTACTAGAACCTTGTCAGTATTGTTAGTCGGAAAGTTATCCGCTTGTGTGTCTATGCCTAGACATAGGCAGGTGCAAAAAGATTGTGCTGTCTCCCATGTGCTGAAGATGCCTCGTGTGGCCCCCCATTGGTTTACATGTTGCCACAATGGCTCTCCCTCTTCTTATGTGTGTCAGGTCTCTGATGTGCTTTTGGATGGTCCATCAAGATGGGGTTGGGTACGTAAAGGCTCCTTTCATGATGTATAGATCTTGTACCAATGCATATAAGTATCTATACATAGATAGGCACCACTATATATGTGTACAAGTAGTACTCGTACGTGCAACAATGTGCACATTTATATATATTGGGTATTATTGTTTTGCAAATATTATAACCCTGTCTTTACTCTCTCTCTGTTATTGTTCTGAGAAACAATTCTTTGCAATGTGTTTTGCTTCATTGCTTTGTTGGATTTTCCCTATCTGGTTTCGCCAATTGCTTAAAACCATTTTTTAAACTGTAGTTAGTGAGCTAGATTACTCTCCAAAATATCAAAGTCTACTTGCAATTCAACAGTGATTCTATGGTTGTTTCATCTTAGAGGTAAAATGCGAAATATCCCTGTTGCACTTATATAAATTACATTTCAAACCTTAAGAAGAGTATTTATTCTGATACGACTCAACTAATTTGGTTCTAATTCAACAATATATGCAGAATGCAAATCCTCTCGGAAACATCAAGCAAGGAGCCAAGCCATCTCTATAATACAAGTCTTATATCTCAACAATGGGTACATATTTCTAACATCAAAGGACCCTCGCATAGCACTATCTTTAGGACTGAAATAAAATATCAGAATTAGAATTGGAATTGGAATTGGCCATTTAAAATCAAAAGTGAAAAAGTTGATGATCTTGGCTTTTTTACAATGAAATTACATTTAGTCTAATTTTTTAAAACTAAAGACCATAATTTTGAACTGAATAAAATATAAAATTGTATGAATTGAAATGAACTTAAACCATTTCTACCAAAGAAAAAAAAAAAAAAAAAAACAAATGAACTTTAACCATACCAAACCCTACAATCTGTGTCCTTATTGAATCGTGTGAAATTATGTGCAATGGGTTCTTTTGATTAGTTGTGTAAAAAAATTGAAAGATTCCAGATTTTATTTCTAATTTTTTTTTGCCTAGTTTTCAACCGGTTGTTTCCCTTGGACCAAATTTAAACCTAATTACGAAGACCATATACAACGTACAAAACCAAAACGAAACCAAATAAAAATTCAATAAACCCGAACTAATTTGGTTGGATTTTGCTCTTGAGGTTATCGGATGATGATGATGATGATGATGATGATGAAGAATAAATAAATTAATAAAAAAAAAAAAAAAAAAGAGGCAAGTCGAACCGATTGAATCCCGCCAATCTTCCGCCGACTCTATTATTCAAAATCTCATGACCGTTTTATCAAGAAAACAAAAAGGTCACCTCATGACCGTTTTATCAAGAAAAACGAAATAGAAACCTCGTGACCGCCTAAACAATTGAAGAAATCCCCAACTCTTCAGATCTAAACCCTCAACCGCCTCAAGTCTCAAGAGTGAAAATGAGCGAGAGCTGGGGCTTGCTAGTCCCTTCTTTAACTTCAAATCCGATTTTATCATTTATTTGTTTGATGATCGTGAAGGCCTCGAGCTCTTGGGAGATTGGAAGTGCCATGGTATTCTCCTTCTCTCTCGATTCTGAAATACACTTTGCTTTCTTTCTTTCCTTTCTGTTTCTCAAGTCTCACCACCAAAGGAAACCTATCTTTCTATCACGTCGCATTCTTCGAGTTAATCATAGAGTGAGAAATCCGTTCAAATGTCGTCGAAATCTTCCGATCGTTCCGACAGGCAGCCGCCGTCTGCATCCACTTAGAGGAGCGCCGCCGGACATCCTCCGTGCGTTCTAAAGTATCTTCCGCCGAATGTTCTGTTGTGAACAATGCAAGAGCTTCCTACTCCAATGCCGATGGCGAAGGTTCCTCTCTCTCTCTCCTTGCAAATTCATATGCATGTGGAATTGGCACAAAGTTTTCCTTCACCAGGTGGTGAAATCCGCCACCTGCATCCTAGGGTTCACAAACCCTCAACCCCTATAGGGTTTTAGACCAGGTGGTGAAGTTCACCACCGCCATCCTAAGGTTCACAAACCCTAAACCGTATTAGAACCTGTCCCAAAAACCCCTCATGATACCCCATTTGTGCATATAAAGCATCCATGGTGAATGGTTTGCCTTTGGAAAACTTGGTCCCAATTTTTATGTGGTTGATGATGATGCACATTACATAAAACTCGAAAGTTTTCTCTGTACCCGAGTTGCTTTATGTTTCTACCTCCCATTGCCCTCTGTAGCCTCAAATATTTGTGGATTACAAACGACCTATCAACTACCCAGTCTTATGTACGACCGTTTGATATCAACCCCAAATCAGGGGGTTTGGGCTTTTAATGCCCTTTTAGAATTATTTTGTTTTAGCTATTTGCTAGCAATTGTCGATTATCAAGTCTCTGTTGAACTGTAATTTTCAACTCAAAACTAAACATGCTGCATCGTAGAGTCTGGACTATATTTATGAAATGATAGGGAAGCAAATTTTACAGAAAACGTTGTTATCATGTTATGGAACAATGTGCAGGACCAAAGTACTCATTACCACTGTTTTGTAGAGTAAGGGGGGAGGGCTGTTTGAAGAAAGAAAAAGGGAAAAATAAGATAACTGTTCATATATTCTGAGACGTTGCTTGCAAATCATCATGGGAAGACCACACGGTATTTTGTGTATTTTTTCCTTATTTGATTGAATTAAGGTTATTTACATCTCATTATATGAAATAGATATTGTTAGTTGAACAATAGTTATCTGTTTGGGACTTGGGATTAGCTGGTGTAATTTTTTAGAATGGGATTTCCAAAGGATGCAGTTATGTGTCTTGAGTACTGCTTTTGTTTGATAGGATGAAATCTATTTGTCAACTACTTCATGCGTGTAAATTAAATCCCATGACATTCTTGGAAAGTACAAGCCAGACGATCTTGAACAGCTCACTGGATTCACCTTACCATAAGCCAAGTTTACAAAATTGGACATAACTCCACTCTGCAAAACACCTTATCCAAAGTAAACAGGGTCAGTTTTGCAAATCCTGTTTTACCATTCCATAATCCACCCTTTCTATAGACATATCAGCAATTTGCTCATAATTGCTCATGTAATGTCAAAAGTTAGGCTCGGACGTCCTTTGGTGATTGTTTATGCTATCAGGAACATCCTGAGCATTTTGTTGGGCAGGGTTAGAAGCAAGTTGGTACTTTTGTTGTTTACCATAGAAAAAAAGAATCTAAAGTTAAGCTTGCATTCTCATCAATCCTTTCTGTTGGACTTTAGAAATGACTTTGTTAATGGCTCCTTGTCAAAGTTCAAGAATAAAGAAACATTTTTCGGGAAGTGTCTCATTTTGATAAGCTTTCTTACTACAGAGCCAGGAAGGGTGCGAGTTGCTGTCAGACTTCGACCAAAATATCTGAAGATAACATTTCTGATTCTGATTTTTCTGATTGTGTTGAATTACAGCCAGAGGTGCTAGATTTTCCATTCATAGAATCATAGGATTTATCATTATTTTCTGTTATTTATTTATTTATTTAACTTTTTTCCCTTTTTCCTTTTGTCTTGGATGATGGGATTGTCCAATGGTTGGTTCTCACTCTCTCCAATGAATTTGGTGGAAATCTCTTTTTTTTTAAGTTTCTTCTCATAAATGCCTTGTTCAGAACTTTGTACAGATCGAAGCTGTGAAGCAAATATAAACTACCTTTTGTCCCCCTCTCTACAGATGAAGAGGTTGAAGTTAAGGTAAAACAATTGGAGCTCTGAATCTTATAAATTTGATGAAGTATTTATTGAAAGTGCTTCTCAGAAGTGAGTTTATGAGGTAATTGCAAAACCTGTCGCTGAGGTAAGTATTGAAGGTGGGCAGTTTTGAAAGCTCAATAACTTTGAGCTTCTGTGCTGATATTGCTATGTACTAACAAAGCTACTATACTTGGTTATAGTGTTAATTAGATACTTGATTATAGTGTTAATTAGGAAAGGAATGGATGGGTTGTTTTGTTTACCAATAAATTGGAAGATTAATAAAAATTTACCTTTACTTTGTCTCTGTAAACATCCCAGAAGCTCAGGCTTTTGATGCTGTTAGTCTCACAGCATATAAAGCGTAAGAAAATCAAAAGTCAAGGAAATCAGGGTTTCCTTCCAACTGAAATTGATTGCAAAAGGACTCTATTTTCATGAATTATACATTCTTTATGAAGGTGACCTGCGTGGTTCTCTCCATTCTCTGTCATGCAAATGTGTGTAGTTGGCACTGCCACTCTTTCTTTTGGCCCAGGGGTGGGGTGGGGTGTGGCCGGAGGCAATTGAGTAGTAAGTAGGGGTAGTAAGTTAATGCTGGTGTTTGGAAATGTTGGCCTATGGTATCAACATTCATAACCACTTTACCGTCTAAACAAACTGAGTTGTTAAATAAACTCAGATTTCTGACAGAAATGAGAGAAGCCAAACATTAGCTGTGTTTTGAACCATTTCTTCATATTAAGCTTTGCAAGAAGTGCAACAACTGTCCTTAATTAACAAGGATCCTCTCCTTTAAAAGAATTTGTCTTGCTCCACATCTTCTCGTTTTCAGCACTTATGGAGATTAACGCTTGTAAGTGAACCAAATGTTGGCTTCTCTGCATAGTTTGTACTCATGTGTGTTGTTGAATAGGTTATTCATGTTGAACATATGATTCATTTTATTGATCTGGCTATTTCTATTGTCTGTTTCTTCTATAGTTGTATTTGAAATCCATACAGGATTTTCTGGCTCCCGAGAAGAATAATATTTCTTTTGTAAAGGACCCGAAGATAGGTGAAGTATCATTGCTTCGTGCTACTGTAGTTAAAGTTCAAGATCTTGGCCATTTTCTGCACTTACTGAAAATTGGTGAGGCAAACCGCTATGCAGAAAATACAAATATGAATATGGAATCTTCATGTGGTCATGCAATTCTTATGGTGTGTCTTGAGTCTTCTATAAGAGTCAAAACAATTTTTTTTTCCCTTGCAGTCGATTAAGGTTGTGCAACATGATTTTTACTCATCTAGGAAACTGATTGCTAGCCAACGTTATTGATCTATCTTTTTTGCAGGTTTTTGTCCGAAGATCAGTCCAAAGAAAAGCTGAGAATGAATGTTCTTCTCAAGAGAGGGATAGTGGACTTGATTTAGCTTCTTACCACGGTGTACCTACCGTTCTGTAAAGCAAGCTGCTGATAGTGGACCTCCCAGGATCTGAGAGAATAGACAAATCTAGTCAGGGTTTTAGTTAATATATCTTAAGTTTTATATAATATTTGCCACATTTAGAATTCATCACAGTCAAATGGTATCAAAAGCATTCCATGTAGTATAATGCTCATTTTTAAGGCTACAATCTTAAATACTCAAGGGGACTTGCAGTTATCTAGGCATCCTTATAGTTGTCCAACTTCCTCAGTAACAAAATATTACTCATCAGGTTGTTTAAATATTCTTGAATTGCAGTTCTCACCATTGGTAGAAATTGATACTTTGAGCACGTTGTACTTGATTAGCTAGTTAATGATTTTACTGAAATGGGTCTTAAAATCCTCTAACTGAAGTCATTGGTTCCTTCAAATTTTGCTTTTACGGGCTTGTTTGGGACTCACCTGCAATTAGCAAGACAGCAACACCAGATTGGTATCTATTCTTGAATTCATACAGTTTGTTAGATAAATTACTTCTCATTACCTTCTATTCGATATTTTTTATTTAATCATTGTATGATATACTTTTTCTTCTTTCATGTGTTGGATGGCATTATGAGTGTCCTGAATAAGTACAGTTACCTAGAGAGCTTCCATCTGCGCTTTCGGGTTTATAGAGGATCTTTGGTCCTTGTGTCCCGTAAAACTTTCAGTATGCTCTTGATCCCTTATTATTCTGATCTCGACGTCTGGTGATGCTCCAGGCAGCGATGGCCACCTGCTAGAAGAGGCCGAATTCATAAATTTCTCACATCTCTTCTCTTGGCAAATGTATTTATGCATTGGCTGAAAAAAGTCTGCATATACCTACAAGAGATTCCAAGCTCTCAAGAGTGTTCATGACTCATTTGGTTGTATCCTTTAATTTTTCTTTTATTAGATAAGCTCTACTGCATGTGGAGGAAATATATATAAGCATACCTAGGATGATATGCAGTTTTATTAATACTTCATTTGCAATTTACCATTACTATTCAAGGTCTTATGTTCAGCTATTTTCTGAAATTAATTAAACTATGAAAAGTTCCATGGATCATCTCATCCACAAATTCTCCAAGTTATGTTTAGTCCAGTATGATAATATCAGAATTGCACTTTTATACTTCATTAAGTTTATGGTCACTCATTTATTGTATTTTTAATTGTCTATGATCAAGTAAATTATCAATATAAGATTTACATTATGGAATTGTACTAACAACAGTATGAGATAAAGTAATATCATCAGTCATAATTGAATATTGATAATCACATTTAGTTAGAACAACAATTTACTTGTTTTAAGATATTTATTTAATATTACTATTTTGTTGGAAATCTGTTCATCATCTACTCTGAGGTGACAAATCTTATTTTGCCCTTCACCCTACATTTTAGCGCACCTTAACTAGTCAAAATGACGAAATATTATCTTAGTTACACACCATATACTTCGTCTTCATTCTACATACCTGAAAACCTTTTGATTCTAGGATTGATCTCGATAACTCTAATTTGGTGTTAATCCTTGCTTTTGTCTCATCTGCGAAAACAATATCATCAACAAAAAGCATACACCAAGAAACATCATCTTGAATGTCCTTGGGTTAATTCATCTACGATGAGTGCAAACAAATAATGGCTTAAAACTTATCCTTGATGTAACCCGTGATTGGGAATTCACTTGCCTTAACACCCCATAGTTCTTACATAGTTATACTAGTCACCACATAATCATACATATTTAATTTTGTCCGCATATATACTTGAAACACTTCTTTTCTCTATTACTTGCCAAATTAACTCTCTAGGAACTTATGTCATAAGCTTTTTATAGGTCAATAAAGATCATATGGAGAAAGGCGTGCTTAGTCCAGCGGTAAGGTAAGAATGTTGACCTGGTGGTCAAGTGGTCAAAACAGCCTTTCAACATTCTGGGGTAAGGCTGCGTAGTTCTCGCCCCCCGGATCTCGCACATTCGGGAGTCTTATGCACTAGGTCCGCCCTTTTTCAAAGATCATATGGAGATCTTTCTTGTAATCTCTAAATTTTTCAATAAGTCTTCTAAATAAGTAAATAACTTTTGTCATGGATCTTCTTGGCATAAAACCAAATTTTTTCTTCATAATATTAGTTTTTAGGTGGGTTTAAATAACCCTCTCTTATAATTTCATAGTATTATTGATTAGTTTTATGCTTCATAATTATTGTAGCTCTGAATATCACATTATTTTGTAAATCAAAACCATTAGCGCCCCCTCCATTCATTTTCTTTGTGCTCATAATCTTATTAAACAACTTGGGTAGTCAAGATAAACCACAGATTCTTAAGCTCTTCCCCACTTCTATCGGGACCAATCTGGCCTTGCCTACTTTCATCCTCCTTAAAACTTCTTTTATTCAAACCCCATATTTTTCGTAATACATTCACGACAAGTGGTGTCTTGATGGGTAATGCAATCTTTCAGGACACTATTACTCGAAGTGTCTCCATTTAATAGGCTGCAAAAATATATGTATTTAAATTGAATATGGTAAAGTAATAATAAGGGATGAGGACATTAATTGAAATTTATAAATGAAATAACAAAAAAGATTATTACAGTTTATCTTACATGTATTAAAAGTGAAGATGGTAAAATACTAATATGGAATGAGGACATTAATTGAAATTTGTAATACAATGGGTTTTACATGTATGAAAAGTGTCAGGTTTGTAAACATTATTCTTTCTGATGAGTGATATCTATTTTACAGGTTTATAAATGATCCCGTAAATTACTGTTTGGAGGGGGGGGGTGTTCCCTGCACCAATGGTGTTAGAAGCTATTGCAACATGGTTAAATGCTCAAACATAGGAATATATTTCTCTGATCATCACCTTGATTTTTCTGTCCAATTTGACGCCATGTGTTACCAGAATAAAGCTTTCAAAATTGTTGGAAGAAGTGAATTCCCTTTGAAATTTAAGGTGTTGAAGGAACAAAGGAAAGTGCCCTTTACATGATGGGGTATACAATTGAGTGGGCCATTGAATTTAAGATGCAGTCATTCCGGAGAATTCCTCGGTCAGAATGATGAAATCATTCCTCCATGTGGTCGAGATAGTTGGCATCGCAGGAAACAATCCCGATGTCACCAATGGAAGAAACCTTTTATCCACTATTCAATTACTGAATATTGTGTTATTATTTATATTTTCGGGTTGGGAAACAGCCTCTTCACGTAGCGGGGTATGGCTGTGTATATTATGACTCTTCCCAGACCCTGCAGTGACAGGAGTCTCATGCACTGGGTACACCTTTTTGTATTACTCAGTCATGTCGACTTGAGTTGGGCTGAGTTTGGTGTTCAGTTTAATATATGTTGAACATCATTGGCCGATCTACAGCATAAGGGTTGCGGTTTTTTTTTTTTTATTCCAAAAATTCATTAAATCTTTGCTGAAATTATTTTAAAATGTCAATAATTATGAAAAATAGTCTGTTATGATTTGAAAATTCAAGAAAATTATTGAACTTATTAGAAATGCATTTCCAATCAAGATTGATTCATAATGTGATGTTTCTTAATTAGTTATTTTTTATTAATTAAATAATTATTACCAAATTATTTTTTTAAAATATTTTTAAATAGGCAAGAATATAGTGCTTTGTTGGGAACTTACAATAACCTTTAATTATTTTTATGAGACATTATTGATGTGTATATGTTAACAATTGGTCTCTTTTTTGTTGGAACAATGTTGGTACCAAGATTTTTGTATTGCACAATGCTGAAAGAGGTGGGGACATTGCATTACTGCATGGGAACCTCTTTCAGCCGACATGAGGAAATCATAGTGTAACCATTGCCAAAAAATCATGTCCGGTGGGGCCACAAGACTAAAGTGGCATCATATTGGTGGGGACAAAAATGTGTTGGGCTGCCCTAATGTTTGTAATGAGATCAAGAGGAGTATGTTAGAGCATTTAAGAGGAGGGAAGCAGAAGAAGAAGGATAAGAGGGCAGTTAGGGAAGAATATCATGTTGTTTGTCTAGAGACGTTGCCAGAGTTGGGGGGAACAAGAATGTGACAGTGATGAACCTGACTTGGATGATGTAGAAAGAGCACAAGAGGTTGAACAACTGAGGAGGACTTTCATAACAAGCGGAGCCCATCTTGAGATTGATGAGGAAAGATGTGTCCAGAGGGCTAGGGGAGTTGGCTCATCTTGATAGGATGAAGAAGACCCTGAGCCATAGACGAGGAGGAGGAGGTTGAGACATAGAGAGCTCGAGATTCCATTGAGGTCCTAGAGTGTGAGGGACCAAGCCCCACCCCCACCACCAATTCGTAACCATAATGTTGAAGTTCTTCAAGCTGATCCTACACTATTTCGGAAGCAGGACTCATGACAATTAAAGTTGAAGCAAGTATGGACCAATCTAAAGAAAGCAGTGGGAATGGCTTTCTCCAAGTGGGCTTTCTATCATGGCATTCCAGCCAATGTAACCACAGGGTCATATGATATTACCAAAACATGTTGGATGAGATTCGTAGGGCTAGGCCAAGTGTGAACGGGCCACCTGCATATCAGATGTACAATGTTTATTTGCCAAAGCAGAAGAAAGAGCCTGGCTTTTGGATCAAGGATGGGTCTAAAACCCAGATGTTTCCGAAACTTTGATTTGTTGCTCATGATATCAGGTCAACTTTTGTGGCTTGTGGTGACCACTGGTTGAAGAGGATTGAGCAGCACTTTCTTTTCCTACTTGGTATTTCGGTTGGTTAGTAACCACTGCCTCATCTGAAAAGGTTTGGCTCAATGGTCCACTCAGCTCAACTATAGCGAGGCACATAAATGGATTAAAAGTCGTAACAAGGGCATTATATATTCAAGTTGTTACTTTCATGCTTAGCGGGGCTATCAAGAATTCGTTATCTCACTCCTCCTTTTATAAAAGTAGGTTGTCTTGGTTTGGACGTAATGCATGTAGGACACTTTGGCTTGACTGACCAATCTATATGGTATGTTAGGTAGACAACCGATATCTTATTATAGTCTGTTGTTATAAGCCTGTGACTGATTTGTAATGGTGTGTCACGTTGATAGCCAGCACTTATAATAATGAGCCATAACTTGTCAATCTTTTTGCATGGATCCTCGTGCTCATCCTTGCTTGGAATCTCCATGTAGCCAACCCCATTAAGTTAGAATAAGGTTTTGGATGTTGTTGTCCACTCGACTCTACTCTTAATTGCCTTAGGGATTAATTGACTAGTAGTAAAATATAAGTGCTACAACTCTAGTCCCAAATTACATAATAGTTGATTCCAAAGCAAAACAAACACCCAAAAATTTTAATTTCTGCTGCATTTGTTTAAGTCCTTATTTTTGGCAAATCAAATGTAAACTTTGTTGTGCAGTATGATAACTTGAAGAGAACTTTCAGGATTTGTAGATCCATGCACTAATAGCCTTCCCAGCTTCATATATTTAACTTCTTAGAACAAATCAAATTAAAAAAAAAAAATGCTGGCACAATGGATTGTTGAAGAGCACACAGTAAGGCAGTTTTATTGGGGGCATAATATTTATGATTCTTGTTTTGGGTGCAGGAAGTCCTGAGTTTGATTCTCAGACTGCACTTTGACACTTAAGAACCCTAAAAAACAAGATTTAAGTCTATTAAAGACTTTGTGGTTTGATTATATTTTCATATGACAAATGCTTGAGTTAATAAGAAAAATAAAAAAGAGGGTTTCTTAAGAGTAATATGTAGCTATATGTACTTTTTTTCCTGACCCATAAGACACATGTAAGTCGAGCAGTTTCTTACAAGTGTGAGCATTGTTTGGATTCAGTATCATTTTACTTCTTCTGTGATCGAGCAAAAAATATTGTTCGCAGCTCAGAATAATGATGGTTGATTGAAAGAAGCAGACTATAAATTACAAGCATCTGGTTAATATTTATTCACCCTATTTCTCTTGCTTGTCCATTTCCTTCTGCGTATAGAGTTAAATCAGTGTTGATGCTTGATGTATCAGTGTCTTTTTAGCCATTAAATAAAAGTGGGTTCAGAATTAGCATTACGTTTTACACTTTCCAGATATGCCATCTTTGCAGTACATACACTTCCTTGAAAGAGCTATGGCTCTTTTTTTTCCCTTCTCATTGTATATCTTTTAAGAAAAAAGTGTCTTTTAAATTACATTTTTAGAACATTTTACTTTCTGATGTCTTCCCATCTCATTATTATTAGTGATTAAGAAACACCAAATAACTTATATATCTGATGATTTCTACAGAGGACAATGCCAGGACTTCATATCCTCTGGAGCATTGAAAGAACTCATTCGCATATCGTATGAGTCATCAAGAGAGAATAGATGTAATTTAGCTAAGAAAACATTGAAGTTGAGTCCAACTTTTCAAGCTAAGTTGCAAAAAAATGTGAGAGACCTAAATGTGGTATTTCAGCATGTCTCTTCCATCTAGTGTTAATTCACGTAAGCTGTGTTAATGGTTTAATCATTAATTGTTCAGTAGATTATATTCTTTACTTAATTGAAATGGTATATTCTGTCTTTGTCCTTTGCCTAATTTTCCTTTTGTTAATCACTTGGTCAATGCATTTGGTTAACAGACTTGGACTTTCTTCTTACTGATGACCCAAACTTCAAAGAGGCTATTATAAGATTCCTTGATGCAATTTCGAAAACATGGAATCAATTATTATACTCTTCCAAGAACGATAGAGGATGAGGTGTGCTCAACTTGTACGATTACATCCTCTTCAAAACTTGAAAATGTAAAAGTTCTTCAAGTCTTCAATAAAATAAGAAACTTTAAATTTAATTTAATCATCCAACTCTTGTCCTTCCATCACATATTTATTAAATAAAAATCCAAATTCTTAATTCCTACCCCTATAATCTTACGATTGAGAATGAAGAAAAATAATAATAAGCCCTAATCAAGGTGCCTATACAAGGTGGGATAGTTGGCACATAAATTAAAAATTATTAGAAATATTGGTGATAGTCATAACAGGATCCTGAATTTTCTAAGGTGTGGCAAGGGTGGTAGTACACTTCCATAAGTTTGGAGTACTTTGGACATAGAACCCTAGTTAGCAAATTCGGATTCGAATATTATTCGGAATAATTTGGTTGGTTAATTTAAGAGTTCAGTCAAAAAAGTGGACAAAATAAAAATCGGATTTGGGAATTATTCGATTACAAAAATAAAAGTTGAGCAAAAAATTTGAAAGTTATTTTTATAATTTATTGCACCTTTTTTATTTATCAAGTAATTAACTTGATATCTACACCTAGAAAGAACAAATTATTGTAGTTCAAATATACAATACAAGCCAAAACACAAGAAAAAATAAATAAATCTTATTAGTATAACGTGTTTTTTAATATTCAAGCCACAATTCATCACTTTTAAACACTAATCAAACAACAATGAAGAAGCCTTGAGAATGTTCCGAAGCTCTAGGACTACTTTTAAAGGAATCCACTACATGGTTTGATCTTAAAAAAAAAATAAAGTGCAAGCTACTGGTATCACTGTAACAGAAGAATGTAAGTACATTATTTAAGAATCTAAAACCCTGAAATATGGAAATTGTAGCCCTCTCAATCTGCAAAGGTTTCATCCAATATCACTGGGCATGTATCGATGGTCATATTCACTTCACAATTCACATAGTGGTTGAAATTAAACCCACTCCAGCAAAAATAGTTATCAGGGATAGATCATGGGAGAAGAAATCGTGGGTTCGCATGAATTTCATTCAATTAAAAAAAAAATCCAAATCTATGAAACAAAACAACAAAAAAAAAAAAAGGGATTTTGAGAAGAGACATTAGAGTTTGATTTCTGACCTTAATGCAGGAAACCTTATCTCGTCTCACAAGATTAAAAAAATAAGATGAAAACAGAGATACATAGAGGTTGATCGTAGCCCAGACGATCTTAGAGATCGCAGAACTGTATGGCAGTGGAGATTGAGAGACGAACGAGGACGACGATGGCGGAAGCAACAGAACCACGGAGGCAGATTCTACTTTCTAATGCAAAGATGTGGTTTCAGTGAACAAGGCTTCTCCTCATTTCTTCACTTTTAGGAACATCCATGCACAAATTAGGCTTTCTAATTCGACCATTCAATTGATCAACTCATATTAGAGCAGATTCCGACATAAAGGAAGTGGATCGGAACGAGGCCGTAGTTTAGAACTTCAGATGAGTGAGGTAGCCTATAGCCGCAAGAGTCCAAGACAAATGCAAACCAGAAGATGGGCAAGTGAAAACCCTACTTCGAAGTTCGGTTTTGCTCTCTTCTTTTTTTTTCTTTTTTTTTTTTTTAAGTGGGTTAATGTTAACCGTTTAATCCATCGTCACGCTTTATTTGCATTTTATATTCAATTTAGAAAAAATCGAGAATTTTACCGAATTTTATTTTTTATTCTAATTCGGTCAGAATTTTTCATTTAATTTGGAAATTTTTTATTCAACTGAATTGCTAACTAGGCATAGAACACAACACATGGGCGTATGCCCCAAAGTATTTTAGACTGTTAGATGTGCACTGCCACCCCTACCTCTCCGTAGAGGAGCTCCATCTGTCAAAACCTTCCCACCTTACAGGCAAGGCTGAGACGAATTGTTGTTCATTGCTTGGGTGGCTAAGTGTTGATCTCCTTCTGACTACATAGACTACATAGAATTAGATTTTTATTTTTATTTTTCTTTTATGAGAAAAGGGAAGAAAGAAACTCCCGGACTAGATGTTGATCTTCTTCCAATTAGATAGATAAAGATTAGGTTTTTTCTAAGAATATTAACCGTAGCTTGCTCCAAAATCCCTGATATTCTTTTCAATTTTAAAAAGTAGGAACTAAAGTTACAAAAAATAGAAACGCCTTCAAAGCAATCGGCCTGCCTCACTCCTATACGTAGGGGTGTCAATCAGTCGGGTTGGTTTGATTTTGATCGGGCTAAATTTGCTTCGGTTTAGGAATGAGGGAGACTAAAATCAATCCATTAAGGAATTTTGGTTTTGGTCTGGTTTGGTTTCGATTTTTCAATATCGGTTTAGATCGATTTATTATCGAACTTGAACCAATGAAATCTTACATTTGGTGTCGAAATATTTGACAAAAACATTTTAAATTTATGACGAAATCATGGTTTATCATTGTACTTGAAAGATAACTAATATTGAAACCAATGGATAACTAATTACCAAGAAGATAATTATTATTGAAATCACAAAATGAATCCTACTATCCAACTAATTTTGAATAGTAAAGAAGGAGATCAATGGAAGCATTGTTATAATTTACAAATCAATTTCCCTATTTATAACCTCATATTTATGGATTTATAACTATTCCCTTTATAATAAAAAATAATCATTTCATATATGTATAACTTCATAATCACTTATTTTTATCGGTATCATTCAGTTTGGTCTTGATTTAATTAATGATTGTTTGATTTAGTTTGGTTTTCAATCGATCTTAATATACCTCAGTCTAGAACCAATCCTTTTGATTTGATCTGATTTTTTCCAATCAATTTTGATCGATTTTATTGATTCAGGCTTGATTTTAACACCTGCCAATAGGTAACAAGTGTTTCTGAGTTCTATCTATTGTAATTTTCTCTTTTTCTTCTCACCTTTCTAGTTGATATATTTCGAGCTCTTATTCATTTTTCTAACCAAAAAAAAAAACTCCTATTCATTTGAGCAAGGTTGGATTTTTTTACTTTTTTTCCTTTTTCTTTCTTTCTTTCTTTCTTTCTTTCTTTCTTTCTTTCTTTTTTTTTTTTTTTTTTTTTTTTTTTAAGAATTTGAGTAAGTTCGTATGAAAAATGGTTTGGTACAAACCCCCTTTTGTCCCTACGAGAGTTTCTTGGCCATTGATCACGGGTCATGACTGTAACGACGTGGAATGCAAGAGAGTTGATCGACAAAATGTCTAGGTCACTAACGAGTCACGACACCCTTGGAGTCAAGAAGGCCGGCGGCCATTGAAGGTGCTTGCAAGTTGCAAGGGCTGCCGTGCGGCCCATGCCTGAGTCTGTATCCCTAATTAAACGAAGTAGCGTTTGTTTCTTCAATTATATATTTTGAAACCCTAGGTTGTTCCTGACCATAACACATTTCCTTTCTAGGGTTTTAGTTGCATACTATATCATCAGGGGTGTATGGCCTTTGGCTTTCCAGAAAAGGGATCAAAATTGGGCTTTGTGAAGTATTTTGTAGGGTAAGCTGTGACCTGATCTTCCAAATCATTCCTCTCCTTCATACTCATTGTTCATAGTAACTTCTTACCAACAAAAGTTCATAGGAACTGGATCCATCGGTTGGTTGGGTCAATTTAATTCTTGTCAAAACCTAGTCCTCTTGAACAAACCCAACCCCTCATGGGGACATGTTCCTTGGTTTTCCAGATCAATCACTCTGGCTGACAAGGATATGGTAGTGATAATCTATCTAAGCTGCTTGTCAAACTGAAGGTACCAGGCCCAGAACAGACCTCTAGTGACTCTACTGCTCCTCACTCCCAGATGGTGAAGAAATTTAAATTGATTTGATTAACTGGAAAAGAAAACCCATTACTGAGGTTGTGACTTTGAAGTACAAAATCAGCCTCTTGGTTCAGAGGATGGTATCATGGTAAGGTTCATTCCAATTTTCAAGAAACCAAATCAAAACATTAAAAATGGATTTTTCATGACAAACTGTCAAACCTCAGAATCATTCAGGAATTCTCTACCTTTAGACCTGTACTCTCCACTAGAAAAGACATTCTTAGAACAAGCTTTTCCCGATGCCTCTTTGATCTGCTGTGTATGTGGTTTTGTTTTTATCGACACTAATATATTACAAATGTCATAGATTTCAAAGTCTAATCAATAATTTAAACCTTCAGAGGGGAAGAAGAAGGGGGAAAAAGGGGGTAGGGGGTGGGGGGGACCAGCAACATAACAAAAAACCCAACAATCAGTGCTAGCCGCTTAAGCCTTAAGGCATGAAATCTTGTGATTGTTTTTCCTAGACTGCTTCCCAATAAGGAGCTTCACTGTTACCATGTTCAAGAAGACTTCAAACACTCCCTCCAATTTTTCAAAACTTTGCAACCCAAGTGGGATTAGTTCCCAGTCATTTTCAGGAAAAACGTGATCATACCCATAATCAAGTTTCAAGTGTTAAGACTTTATCTTGCACCCAAAACAAAGCATTTAGACTTTATAAGAAATCATTTTTTAATCCTATTTTATCTTAACAACAAGTACCTAGTGCAGTTGTTGAGCTATAGTGTGCAAAAAACTCATGTTCACTAGGTCTTAAGTTTTTTGTTGTTATCTACTTCCTCTCCCTACCTTCCAAAGAAAAACCTGACCTTTGGACCTTCATGGTTCAACCGTAAAAATTTGTTCTAAATTATTGAAGAAAAAAGACCAAGTTTCTCTATACCATGGTGATAGGGAATCTTCATATATGAGGACACCTGACCTCTGGATTAGCATTATGAAATATATTTTCAATCTTGTATAGTGTGGAGTGGGAGTTTACTTAATAAAACACATGATTCCAATCACATGGTCATATTACTAGTGGAGAAAGATTTCTTTACTCCACAAATGAAGAAAAACTTAGTCCATAAAAAAAAATGTCACAAGATTCAGATTTTCAAATTAAGAAATAAATTATAGAAAAAAGTTCTATCACAAAGTCACAGTGAAAAATTCTCTCACAATCTCTTTCCTCTACTTCCTACCGATGAAACCGATCACTCTCTCATAGTCTCTCTCCTCCTTGACAATTCATGATACTCTTATTGTCTCCTACTAACAAAATTGATCGTAAGCCTTCTATTAATATTACTTTCCCACGCCAATGTTGTGGGAAACGCTTCACCTGATCTACAATAAGAGGGAAGACCGTGATAAGGATTCTCATTTAACTATTGGATGATTAAATGATATCTTAAGGAGTGTTAATGAGAAAATCTCTTTAACCATTTAGTTTATTTTTTAAATTATTATTTCAATATAATCAAGAGAAGAAATCTTTATTTTTTTAATATGAACTTCAACCAAGTCCAAAATTTCCAACCATGGCAGGCAGCTTGGCCAGACCTGTTAAAAGAATATAAAATTTGAAAAGAAAATTGAGAGAGAGAGAGAGAGAGAGAGTTATTAAATAACAAAAGGAAATATCCACAGAAAATAAAGAAGAAACAGTGTCATGCTTGGATTTGATTCTTGAATTGAATGATGATGTATTCTCCAGTTCCTATGACGTTTAATTTCTGAATTCTGATAAATAGCTAAGTGGAACCGTACGAACACACACACACATACTTATCTGCCCAAAAAGAAATGCACAAAGGAAGCTTTTACCAATGTACTATCAAAAGGTTTTTAAACAACAAAAAAGACTTCTCTCTCTCTCTCTCTCTCTCTCTCTCTCTCTCTCTCTCTCTTACTTCAGTCAATCTCCCGTCACCACTTACCCGATCTGACCAAATGAATGTCCAGTCCTCCAACCCCTCTCCTCTCACCTTACCCGATTCAAATCTTTTTTTCTGATTTTTGCATACAGTCAGTGTCAGTTTCAAACTTTCAATAGTACATGACCCTCCCTTGTGTCTTGTTGTCATCAACAAAGAAGCTGTTACAATTACCATTATTACTGCTAATGAGTTGCTTGATCTCCTCTAGTCCATACTCTAATGGAACTTCTTCTTCCCATAGCCCATTTGGCTTCTCAGTCCACCCATCAATCCCATGACCTCCATTGTTGCCACCCACCAAGAATTTCTTGTTCTCTTCGATCTCATTATAAAGATAAGTCCCCAGACCCATCTGCTGCTGATGCTGCTGATGCTGCTGATGCTGTGCAGCATTAACACCACCACCACCACCACCTCCTCCACCACCATATTCAAATTCAATCTCTTTGCCATAGCTGATCTGGTTGCTGCAACTCCCATCAGAAGAGCTGCAGCTTGGTTCAGTGCCTCCAAACATGAGGAGATTGTCTTTAACTTGGAATTGGTACATGGGACTCACTAAGCTGATCTCCTGGGCTTGGAGAATGGGATAAGTTGTGGTAATAGAAATGTTGGTGTTGCTCAGAAGATTTGTTGGGATAGAAATGGGTTCAGGGCTTGTGAAAGATTCAGTTGGGGTGTAGTAATTAGTGGTACTGTTACCTTTATATGATGATGAAGAAGATAGTGATGGAGATGATGACAGAGTTTTAAGATGCTGAAATGGGAAGGATTGCTGAGGGGGCTTTCTCTGAGAGGAAGTAGAAGGGACAAAACCCATGAGTTTCTTCTTGAGCTTTGTGTTCCAGTAGTTCTTGATATCATTGTCTGTCCTGCCTGGCAAGTGAGAAGCTATCACTGACCATCTGCAGTTATTGTGTGGAATAAGTTCCATAAGACAAAACCAACAGAAGAAGAATAAGTTCCATATGAAAAAAAGGGAAGAAAGAAATTGAAGGTTACCTGCTTCCAATGCTAGCAAAGAGACTACAGATAATCCTATCTTCATCAGCAGAGAATTCTCCATGCTTTATGTTTGGCCTTAGATAGTTAAGCCATCTCAATCTGCAACTCTTCCCACATCTCTTCAAACCTGAGAGAACCAACCCATTCAAGTTTACAAACAGGAACACAAAAAAAGTTTGGAAGAAGAAGAAAAAAGAAAGAACCCAGAAATCAAAATCCATTTTTATGAAAAGGGTTCATCTCTTTTCTGAGTAAATCCTACCAGCTTTGTGTGGAAGAGCAATCCAATTACCACCAGTCCCAAACTTCTCGATGAACTCCTTGAGCTTGGAATCTTCTTCAGGTGACCATGGTCCCTTCTTCACGTTTGCCTTGTCACAGCAAGGAGCCCTCCCCATTTCCCCTCTTGACACAATATTGATCTTCTTGTGTTTCTTTCTGGAAAGACAAGAACCCTTTTAGAGGAATCAATCAATCTCTCTCTAGTCTTCAAACGAGCTTAGGTGTTGTGGTGGTGAAGCCACTACTAATTTGGAAGACTTGTGGGCTTCTGGAGTTTGGAAAGCTATGGATATATTTATTGAGAGATACAAAAGTCAAAGGATGGTTCTCTAATTTCAATCTCTTCTTATTCTTCTAACCTCTTTTTGTATGGATTAGCTAATAGCTAGCTAATGTTACAACTTTCCATCATGAATAAGCCCGTACTCTCTCTCTCTCTCTGTCTCTCTCTCTCTCTCTCTCTCTCTCTCTCTCTCTCTCTCTCTCTCTCTCTCTCTCTCAAAAGAATCCAAATTCCAAAGTCATAGTAAAATACTGAAAAACAATGTAATGAAATACAATCAGAAGATGACTGGCTTTGTGGGCATCTAAGCCTGACTTGTCCAAACCACAAACTGTAATTAAGTCATATGAGAGCTATTTTAGATTTACTCAAACTTTTTTTTTTGGGTAAAATTTTAATTAAACCATGAGAGCCAAAAAATACAAGGAAAGCATTCAAGGAAACTGAAAATTTTTTTTTTCAAGGTATACAAATTTTCACGAAAAATACAAGATACAAGTTTTACTAGGTACCCAAAAAAGTTATATTTTCTGCATCTTGGATTCAAGGAAAGGAAATTTTTTTCAAGAAAAAAAATAATGTTTTATAATAATTTCTTCGAATCAGTAATTTTATTTGTTGATTAGAATTCAAACATCTCTTTTCTTCTGTGTTTTAATGAGATGGAAATTAATCAAAAATAAAAAGAAATACATAAATAGAAATTTTCTAAGAATTCTCAATAGTCAATACTATCCTACATGATAACAAAACAAAAAAATAAAATAAATAAAAACCTACATGAGCTGACTTTGCTCTTTATCAGAAAGATGAAATGCATACAAACTATGGTAAATTTTAGATAATAAATCCAAGTTCTAAACCCTTAAATGCCTTCTCTCTCCCTTACATTCTATACATGAATTTATAGTATGGATAGTACATATATACTGTAGGGTACTAACAAAGAAATCCACTGGTTTATTGGGACCCAACTCCCACAAAGATTTCAAGGACCTGCGTTTGTATTGGCTAATCTAACATCGATCAATCCCTTTTCTTAAAGACAAGACCACCTTGACCTTCTTTTCCCGGACCATGAAAGATGGACCACAGAAGCTAGCTTCATGATGAACCAGGAGGACCACTACTGCAATTTGATTTGATTTTTATTTTTCTTTTTCTTTTCTTAAGATGAAACTGCATTTCGAAGTTTCCAACGGTGGATCACAGATCTGTTGTCACATCAATCGTTGTATAGAAAAAAGAAAACCAATGAGACTAAGCTCCATAAAATGCCATTCATGGTCCTTGTACATTGCATCTCCATCTCTTCTCTCTGGTTGCCTCTTTCCTTCTTCTTACTTAGTTCATTAACACATTACTTATCAGAGTTCATTAATTTACTTGATGGGTTTTACCCATTTCTTTGATGTGTCCTCTTATGAACCAAACCCAGATATTGTCCATGAAATGTAGTGAGATATTCACATTTACAGGTATTTTTCATCAGAAGCTCATGTTTCTCTACAACCAGGCATTGCCTAATTGGTTTCATATACTCCCTCGTAAAGCTGCAATAATAAGGCTATGTTTAGTATGTATTCTCGGAATTTGGATCTTTTTGACTCATAATATATTCAATAATTTATATCAAACACAAAATTCTTCATCCTTGGTAGTAAGAAACTTTCTCCAAAACTTGGAAGGGTAAAGAAAAAACGTGAAATCCGTTTGAGACTTGGGACGTGACCCACCATTCGATTATCAATCAAAATTATAAAAGAAATATTACAAAAATTATTGTGTGATTTAAATAAGTTGCTGAAACTTCTAGGAAGGTGTCAAATATCCTTAAATATAGGAGAATCCTTCAAATAATATAATTGATACATTAATTAAATTATTAATCTACTAATTTACATTTACTTGTGGGTGGGTAAAAAAGAAGTATATATAGAGCCATTGTAGCATTAGAATAATTGATAATTTGTAGCCTAACTTCTAGGGTTTGTACCTTCCATTGGTTGAAATAAACACAAATGGAGATTAGGTTTTAAAAATAAGAAAAGGAAAAACCAACCAATCACAATGCATTCCATCTATTATTATTGATGATGGTTGCTTTAATTAATATATGGTGGGGCTTAAGGTTTTGCTATTTATAGTACTATGTTAATAAAATTCTTATATGTGCAGGAGAGAGAGAGAGAGCATTAATCTCGTGTTGTATCCTCCAATAATATGAAGATTAAAAATAGAGAATATATAATGTGGGCCTAGCTAGAGAGTTATGTTTACGATACAGAAAAGATATGAGTTTGAATAAGAAATTAGAAGATATTCATCACAAAGATTTGTCATTTATTAAGACTTTGTATATAAAAATGTATTAATGTATGAATATTAAAGTCTTATCCCAAGACATGTCTGGTACCTACGAACACATATAGTCCCATTCTTTGACATCGATATCTTTTAGTATCACTTGGTATTAATAAATTGGGTCTCAATCTTTGTTTTGCACACAAAATCATTGTTTTTATTCATATTTCTAAGGGGAAAGTGTGAACCCTTATCAACATTTTTCTCGCTCTCTCTCCATATGAGATATCACCATTCAATCGGTATTCCGACTATGGGTTGAAGCAATTAATGCACTATTGATTTGTGGTTTAATATCCCATGAACAGTGAGATTTCATGTGAAAGTCACTAAGTTGGAGAAGATCTCCACTTTTGATTATTTGAATTTTGAATTAACCAAAAGAGGATTTTATGAGCTGATTTGGATGTTTATGGACTCACGGTGCATGCCATGGGGCCTAGATAGGTCCAACAAAATTTTTAGGAGGAGAAATCAAATTAGAAGTTGTTGGATCCGATCCCTAATTAAAAAAAATTGGCCGATTTCTAAGGTTCAAGTTGATTGTAATTGATTTTAATGTATTGACTGACTCTGACAATAATGGAACTAATAGAGTCCAATCCCACTTCCTGGAATCTTACTATTTTTTTTAAACGAAAATGTCCCCATAATTATTTAGAGTGAGAATAGTCCCTCAAGGCCCCTTTTGCCGTTTCTATTCCGGAGAAAGTGAAAACTCTAGAGAATAAACAAGGATGATACCAAAAAGAATCAATAGTCTTCTATTTTTGCTCCTCCCAGTAAAGTTTTACAACAATCAGGGAAACTTGATGGACACTGCTCAAGATCCACATATCACTTAAAAAAAAAAAAAAAAAAAAACTTAACAGCAAATGATTGACGTGGCGCTTTAAACATCAAAAGTTTGTGAGGTTAGCATTTTCATTGAGAGAGAGAGAGAAAGGGAATGCATGGATATAAAAAGAGTGATAATTAGAGGATTACAGATAAGCAATGAAGGAAATTAAGGCCAAGAGAAGCTAATTAAAGGCAGCCCTTGACAATTAGGTTAGAGAAAAGATAAACAAGAAAATTGAGAAACTCCATTGACCTTCCGAGTCTAAAACAACAGAAAAACAAGCTAGTTTTACTATTAGTATACGTGTAGTGTAATCTAATTAAATGTTGATTTGAATGAGTTAGGTTTCACCAATCAAAAAATTCAAACCTCTATCTTGTCTCTTCTCCCATCCTCTCTCTCTCTCTCTCTCTCTCCAGTAGAGAAATTAAGAATGGGTGGGGTAGCTGGTAAGCTAAAAAAATGGTCGTCTTTTGCACGGTACCCTTTTGACTCTGCAGGAGGCTTTAAATAAAATAAGGAGAGGGAGGTCATTTTAAAGTTTTCATTTCCATCACGTCCGGGTTGTGTTTATGAATCTCAAACATGAACGGCATGGATGGATCAAAGGCAATCTGAGTCATCAAATCGGACGGCTATCGTTTTTTAACGTTCCATTCCAAGCTTTCTTGTCATATCAGTTAGTCTTAGTTGGACCCCACATGGATTTGCCACGTGATTCACACGTGCGCTCCAAGCAATGCAAACTTTGCACAGTCAATCAATCAATCAATCAATCAATCATTAAACTACAACCATAGTCATCATGATCATCGCTGTGATGTAAAAAGTGGAGAGTTTCAATTTTAGTGCAAACGAAGTCCACGACGCTGCAGAGATTTCATCCTGCCCCTTATCCGTGATTTTAAAAATCGGTGAATCAGATTGGGAATCGGTCGATTCGCCTCAGAATTGATCAAGTCTGATCTTTTTCTTTTTTAAATCCAAATATTCTTATCAAGGCTTAAGATGCTCTTGAGTCGGTGGATTTGAAACGAAATTATCGATTCTAAGGTTCTTGAAAAGAACTAATGTGGGATTCTCATACATATCCTCTTATGTTTTGAGTCTTTCAACTATATTGATGTATCATATACATTTTCCTTTGCAATGGCATTATTATAAATCATTCAAATCATTCATTGAAATTTGTTTACTATGTAGAGAAGTGAAAAGGGAATTGATTTTTTTTTTTAAATCTATAAATATGATTATTGTGTTGTGGATCATTACTTGGCCATGTGGCTTCCACGCTAATAACTAAGTCAATGCGGGAGCAAATATAGGTATACACCCAGGGGTAAAGCGCGTTATTTTGCAATGCTTTGTGAGATGGCATATAGGGTGACCAATAGCGATCTTTACCCCTTATTTAATATGTTTAAAACTTAGGTTGTTACTCATTAACAATAAAATATGATGTTTTTCATATATCACAAGATAAATTTAAGCCATCTATTTTTATAGGTTTTTTTAATCCAAGTACTTTATTCATGCTCAAATAATGCAAAATAATGTGTCGAAATCTAATCTACATGCATGAAGATACATGAGATGCATATCAGCACAAAGTGGAATTTGATTAAATTAGGTTCTAAAATTTTATATTTTGATTAATCTAAATTATGTCTTCTTTATTTAACAATCATAATGAGGTCATAATGAACAAATCATTTTTCCACATGGTAATAAATGATTTATGATGTTTGAAAAAAATAACAGGGATTTATGACATCTTAAAATTTTTATTATATTTGATGATTATATTTATTTAATTAAATTAAAAAATTGATTGTAAATCAAGGTAAATTTTAATAATTAAATTTAAAATGATTTAAAATTGATATTAATAAGTCAACTCATCCACTTGTCCACACTGATGTAGTAATCCACAATTGACAAGTTATACTGATTGGGATGCAAACATCAACTTTTCATTCTAATATTATTAAAATTAATTTTCTTATTTGTTCTTTTTCTGATACAGTATTTTTTTGTATTTTAGTTTTAACTTTGAAATTTTTTATTCATTATTTTCTTTGTTTTGGCTATATTGGATTATAATATAAGTGAAATCTGAAGAAATGACGTCATGAATTGCGTAGTAGGGGTCGGCAGAGAGTGTGACAGACATGACAGCCATGCCATCTCATCTCATCTCATCTAGAGAGAGAAAGAGACTGTGGCTGTGGAGACTCTGGAGAGAGAATCAAAGAAGCGTTATTTGAAGTAAGGCCGACTGGACCGCCGAAACGTGGCAGAAGGCCGCATGAGTGACCTTTGACCAATCAAATATTGAACAGTGACCACAAAGATATGTAAATAATAAAGATTCTCTTAGATCCCTCCTCGCGTCGCCAAGTTCAGTGTTAGGAATCCTCTCATTGATTTGTGGGCCCGTCCCCGTTCTCCCAAGGCTCTTCTCTGATTCTTCTCTTCGTTTAATTTGATTAATTTTAATATTTATTTATTTAAAACAAAAACGCTAATTGGTTTCATGGCTCCAGAACATCCTGTCGCATTGGTGAATCATAGGGGGTGGATATTTTGTATTTTAAGGAGGTGGAATCATCATTTCGCCCCTCTTCATCTATGGAAAGAAGTCGCACAATTAGGTATCAGTGTGTTTTTTTTTTTCTCTTATTTATCCCTAAGGATAAAGGCTACGCTTTCGAAATCTCTCCCTTTCCTCTCCTAATAGGGGTAATGATATCATTCCATAAGAGAGGAGAGAGAGACACACACAAGGGAACACTAGCATATGTTGCACTTTTGGAGACAACACATTATCCTTTATTTTTATTATTTTTATTATAGGACTAAATTTCCCTTCACCCATATTGACGGGCAATTCTTTCGTGGGTTTGTCTAGTTGTAACCTAGGTAGGTTACAAAAGGCTTGTAACCCACTTCTAGTTATCAAAAAGTCCTATAATATGAAAGAAATGATTGGTTCACGGGGATTCAAAAAATAATTTCATGTATTTATATTTTCAATAAAAACTTAAAAGTTGTTGCACCACTTTTTATGACAAAGTGTTTAAAAAATGATAGAAATGGAATTTTATCCCTAAACAGACTCATCGCTACATTTGAAATCTAAAATCTCAATTCTTATCCTCTCTAAAGTCCAACATGGGATTGAAAAAAATGAAAAATAAAAATTATACTAACCGTTGGGTGATTGGGTCTATTGCTTTGAGTAAGGATGTCCATTTTCAGTCCGAACGAGTTGGACTAATCAAGAGAAATGTGAAACAAACCTTTATCAGTTTGAGTTTTTATCAAATCGGTTAAAAATCGAATTGGACCAAATCAAGCAAATCGAAACCATAAAAAACCTTATAACAACTTTAAAAAATTACTAAAAGATAACATATTACCTACAAGAGGCTATTAAGTCAACTCAATAAAAACCGAATTGGTCTGAATTGAAATTGAACTTTGATTTCAGTTTGGCCTAATACTAGATAAAATCTAGCTCAAAGTGACAAAAATCGGAAATGGATCAAATCAATCACAAAAACCTTATAATCTGCCATTCTGAAACAGCTTGGATAGGTATTACTATGGTCGATTTGGATCGAAATTGGTTTATTCAACCAATGATTTTAAACTCGAAATTGAGTATCAAAACAATCCCTCTAGTGATTCCAATTATAAATTGATCATTCTATAACTGTCGGAGTTGGATAATTCATGACCAATTCTAATCCAAATCGGCTAATACCATAATTTTAACTCAAAATCAAAGAGTAAATTGGTCCATAATGATTCCAGTATAGATCAGATCCAAATCAATCACAAAAATGCTAGAATTGACACTAAATTCTAAAAACCAACAACCCAATCCCCAAAATCCTAGATATGTCATTCTATAATAATCGAAATTGGGGTTGATCCGAACTAGCCAAATCAACTAGGGATTTTAAACTTGGAATTTGAGATTGAATTGATCATGGTTTCAAGTATTGATCTGGGATCGGTCGTATCAGTTGAGACCGATCCTTTATCCATATCGTTTTAGGGGTAAAATAGGTAAAAAGTAGTACATTTTATAAAAATCAGGGGTAAAATAGGTCGATACCCACCGATCCCATCAGATCAGGATTGGTATTGAATCGACATCGACAGAGATCGATACCAATACCGATACCATCTCCTACATCCTTGAAACTGATTCTTATAAATTTTGATCCAAATCGAATCAAAATCGGACCCAAAAAAACCCTAGAATCTCTCAAATCTTCAAACCCACGATCTAGTCCTATAAACCTTATAATCGATTTTAAACACGGAATCAGATATCAAATCAATAGCTGCCAAGATCAA
The DNA here is from genome assembly GCF_013358625.1 of Macadamia integrifolia. Classification (NCBI taxonomy): domain Eukaryota; kingdom Viridiplantae; phylum Streptophyta; class Magnoliopsida; order Proteales; family Proteaceae; genus Macadamia; species Macadamia integrifolia. Next base: position 30,057,976 of record NC_056559.1, on the reverse strand, counting down.
TCCAAATCCAAATCAAATTGGAATTGATCATAATCAATCCCAAAACCCTTAGAATCAACCTATAAAATATATTATAATTACAAAATTTCACATGTCATTATTATAGTAGTACCAAGCCTACGATATTACTTTACAAAAAAAAAAAAAGCCTACAATATTGCCATTTGTCATCTTCTTGGATTTTTCTTTTCTTGAAAATACTAGCATGTTTAATACAATTGATTTCTTTGAAGAGAGAGAGAGAGAGAGAGAGAGAGAGAGAGATGATTAGAACTATCTTATCGACTTCATCTCTAATGCACAACAATAGAAATTATTGCAATATAATTGATACATTAATTTACGGAAAGAGGTTTTATTTTCTAAACTTCAAAAAACAAAAATGAATTTCACCAGAAGTTTTAAACCCTGAAACCCAGAAAAACATTGGACACGCCTAGAAGAAAGAGAGTCTTTACCTGACTCACTGGAGATGATCTCGCCGAACTTTATGCCATAAAATCCAGTCAAGGTAACAGAAAGACTTGCGAGGAGGAAGATGATTAATTGGGGCGAGGGGTTGTTCCGGTTATTTGGGAAGAGTGTATTCATTCTCAAAATTATCATTCGTTTTACCGTTTAAATCAAAGTAACGATCTAAAAAGTTGAGGTTGAATTTACTTTTTTAACCTTAAAAGCAATCACAAAATGACAAAATAATGGGAACATAGTAATTTACTTGTTTGACCTTAAAAGCAATCACAAAATGACAAAATAATGGGGACACAGTAATTTAGGTTACAAGGGTTTTGTAGCCGGGTCGATTACATTTAGACATACCCTTCTTTCATAATGAGCATCGATATCATTAGATTGCTAAGAGGAAAAAGTAATTTGGAATTCGTTGATACGAAATGAGAGTATAATGGTGACTTGAGAAGAAATGGTAGTTTGGAACCCTAATGGAACCTAGTTAACCTGAATCTATCTCATCTTGCTTCCATTTTCCCAATTATTAGATACGTCACAAATTTATTTATTTACTTATTTTATTTGTTGTAATGGTATGTCACTCTTTCACACACCTTAAGGGGGAAAAGTCACTCTCTTGATGAGTCATATGTTAAATTTGATGGTCCATCATCTCATTTGACAAAAGAAGAAAAAAATCACTCTCTTAATAAATTATATGCCAAATTTGCTGGTCCAAGTTAACTTGATGTATGAATTATGATAGTTTATTGATTTTTTCCTCCCTATTATTCCATCCAATGGACTTTCCATATTAGATTATTACTTTTATATGGCTATTAAATAACTGAAATATATTCCATATTCAACCCGTATTTTGATTTGTTATCACAAACATGAATACATGTATTCAATCTGATAAATACCCAACCTTTATTCACCATCCAATTGTTAATTGGTCGAATACGGAGATCTTTCAGGGAAAATACATCTTTGTATAATCTATAATGTATAATCAAAAAATAAGACTTTTTCTTTATTATATAATTTTTGTAATTTGTAGGGACCTTGTATTTATGCTCCATTCTTTGGATATTAAAATGAATTTAAAGACAAATCCATGTTTGTAGGATTCATCACATATTGATTTAATTATGTTTTAGATATCTAAATAATAAATCAGACTAAATACATAACCACCTACATCCGCTCACGATTAAGCCTTTCATAACACTACAACCATTTTTGTTTTTCATCATTAGCATACTTTTCAACTAATTTCTAATATTTGTTTTTCTTATAGAATTTTATTTTATTATGTATACACTGAAAATATTTCAAATTACTGATAATGATATAAAGTGTGTTTTTTATTTGTAGAAATACAAAATATCTGTTTACAAATTTAATTTAAGTAGCAACTAAACTATGTGGTAAAAAAATAAGATGTTGTGACTAAATTCTCTCAACTTCATTAATTGGTTGGGTAGAAAATATTATAATAGTAATGGAAAGTTAAAACTGAAACAAGAACTTCTCTTATAAATTAAATTGAAAATAAATCTAGCAATTAATTAACTTGAAACAATTTTAACCAATTAGTAAGATTATAGTAGAAAAATATGATAAAAGAGAAACATGTATTCGTTTTTCAACAGCTATTTAGATACTACCATTTTAGCTATAATTTTAGACATTTAACTTTAAGTTTACATCTAATCAAATAAAGCATCCTTAATTTAAAAATCAAAACACTTCGTCAAGGAAAAATTGGCACAATCACAAATGCAAACTACAAGCATGTTTTATTTTTTTATTTTTATTTATTTATCCATAAACTTCAAGCATATGATGTAATTGGAATAAAGGAATTGTTTGCTCACTTACATCGCTTTACACAGGACTAGGACATGATATCATTTCCTTTAATATATTATTCATGGAACTAAACATTGAAAAACAATCAATAAAGGAAAAGGGCAGAACAAACACGAATCTATGATCATTATTATTCCTAGGCTCCTCTATTGGTTAAAGATGAAATACCCATCATTGTTTAATGGCATCCATCCAAGGCTAATGATAGCGAATGGTGAAAGAATTCTAGTCTAATCCACTGAGCCTCATTTTATCTCGCCCTCTCCCCTCTCCCCTCTCCCCTCTTCCCTCTTCCTTTTTACAATGTAGTGATAGCCTTTGAATAAGCAGGAACTAATAAAGTTGGGCATAATTAATCACGATAAAGGTAATACTTGATATTACGGAATTTCTATATTTGATATCTTGCAAATGTTCTAAACCTTTAAGGCATATTTCTAATGTTAAAATGTGTCATGTATCTCATTTAACAAAATCATGATTCTCTAATGATTAGTGTAACAAGATATATCTGTAACTCACCTTTGAAAATAAAAAATGAATAAAATAACTATTTACTATCCCTTGCCCACATGAATAAAGGAAGATCTTTTTCCAATTTTTTGTATTTCCTCACTTTTATACTCCGACTTTTGTGAGATTTTACATCCTTGTTCATAAATAAAAGTTTTGTTCCTAAAAAACCAGAAAGGCATAAATCTCCATCCTGTGTTTTTGCATGCCACCTAAAAGGCCATGCGGCAAATATGGAGATCATCTTGCTGGCACTTGTGGTACTCCTAGTCCCTATATTGTTTTACCAAAAAAAAAAAAAATCCCAACATTGGTCTAATATCAAAGTCTATAATTTTTTTTTTTTGTATAAAAGAAAAATTCTAACTCCGAGTCTTGTAATCTCCTTTTTTTTTTTTATATATATATTTTATTTATCTACTATCCTATTGAGCACCGCTCCAATGGTCAGCTTACTGGCACTAGTAGGGCCAATGGCCACCTACTCCTACACACACCCACCTACTCACACAATGCATATGACAAAATTCGATCCTACAATCTCCTGCCTTGGACACCGGCTATTCAAGCCCAAGTTATCACTATTAGGCTAAGGTAATTTTTGTGATTCTTGTAATCTCTATTTCACACATATGGCTTCAAATTCAATGTGTATCACTTTTTATTGTTAAGATTGACATTTCTTGCCGTCATTTGAACTAAAGTACACCTATATATTATTGAATCTCCAAACGAAAAAGTTGAATTAAATTTAGAAATCCTTAGAAGGCTCCACCTATATTCATGGGTAGACTTCTAACATTATAAAAACAAGATACATTAAGTTAAGAAAACAGTTTATTAAAAATCCAACCAAAGTATTTCCCAATCTAGTTTTGTGATTTCTGTTCCTTTGCATAGAAGGAAACAACATTATAGCGATATTTAAATGCAAGTCATTGAGTTTCGATTTTGTTCCAAAGATGCAAAATCATCCATGGCTTGATTGTTTTCCTTCTTTTTTTAATAAATTTTAGATAATAATTTTGTAGGTTAAATAAATGGAGATAAAAAAATTTTACTTTCGCCACATAGCTAAATCCCTCTAGAATTATCTTCACAAATGAATTGGGGAAAATGGATATGCTTTTGTAATTCTTGAATAATCAAAGGGAAGGAAAAAAAAGAAAAAAAGAATTGATTACTTAATCAATCAACCATTTTGTAGCTAGCTTCAAAGTGCATTTATGTAAAACAATATATCTGAAACAAATATATGTTAGGAAGTATGTAAACACATTTTGGTTTAAGAATAATAGTGATATATAGATCATTGATACACTTGGCATCCATGGAGGACTACATTTCTATTGTTTGGTGGTTTCTTTAAACGTGCATCGTTGTCGTGTATGAGAAAGATACAAATGGAAAAATACAAAAAATAACCATTTTCGAATAAAGTATTTATTGTAAGCTTAAAAGCGATAATTATTATTATTATATAAATATAAAGATCATTAAGGTAATAAAGCTTTGATTTCATTAAAAACAAATTCTTGGAATATAAAAACAAAACTTATATACAAATATATGACTAGTTCCCTTCTTTCTTGATGGGAGGTGAATTTCCCCTTATATGTCAAGGGTTGAGATTAATTTTCTAAGTCAAAACAAATAAAAATGAAAGACTGACTTTTGCCACGTGGTGAGGTGCCTCTAAATTGGAAGTTGACAAAGAATATAAGAGAATGGAATTTGCTGTAATTTTTTTTTTGTATCAGGATTGTTAGAAAATATTGAAGGCTACAATACGTGTCAATTTTTTTTTTTTTTAAATGCCACCCTAATGGCCATGTGACAGATACATAAGCCATCCTTCCAATATTGATGCGATTATTAATTGTGCTATCCATCTCCATAAATGAAATATTTATATTATTTATAAAAATAAAATAAAATTATCTTTTATAGAGATTTTAATTTAAGAAACTAGTTTCCTTCTAATTTTTCCAGTAAGATAATAGAATTTTCTGTAATTCTTTTTTTTAAATTTGAGAGGATATTCATAGCCAAATTATGTATCTTTTTTTGTTTTTGGAATGCCATGTTAATGGCCATGTGGCAGATACAAAAACCACCATCCCTTTAGCATTGGTATGATTATTAATCGTGCAATCCATCTCCATAAATGTAATATTTATATAAAAAAGTTTATATAAAGTGTAAAGTCAGTTGCTAACATTGTAAAGTGTGATCTCTAACTTATATGAGCAAGGTCAATGTGTGGTTAATGTTATTCATTAAGACTTATAGACCTCTTACTTTAAAATTTTTTAATTTTGTCATATGGTCTACTAGGAAAAGATAGTTGAGAGTAGAACCATTTTGTAATTTGGGATGAAATAGTAGGAGTTGGTTTTGCTGTCAGAAAACTTATATTTGAATTTTGTAAGAGAGGATGAAAGTTATTTCATAGGTGTGTAAGTATAAACATATTATTAATTAAAGTTACTAATTATACTAAGTAATTTAATTAATTAAGTGCCCATCAAAATAAAAATTTGTGACTAATACATAAATTGAAGTTAAGTATCACATATCAATTATAATTTATGTTGTATGAGATATTTATTTGGTACAATATTATATGATATAATATGCCAAGAAATTGACTCTCATATCAAAATCTAATAAATTTAGTTAATTTGTCTTTCATTTTACATTATGAGGAAGTGATTGAACAACACTATAAATTTATTATTATCACAAGGTAATGCCTAGCCTAGGTTGAAATATCTTAAAATTTATCAATAAAATAAGAAGGTGAAGCCATGGTCCTAGTATATTTTGGGTTAAAACCGGGGATCATTATTTGATTACGACTTATTCGTAATTTAATAATAGATAAAAAGTCTTTATGAGGAAATTAACAGTGTTATCTATATTAGTTCTCTCTCATTTTATATCTATCTCTCTGTGAGAGCGGATCCAATTCACATGCGATAATGTATGAGAACGGTCCTGATTTGTGGATATAGAATCAATTTTCTCTCTCTTCGTTTAATATATTCTATATCTATGAATCAGGAGTGTACCAAAACATTCTCGTACGTGAACATGATCCGTTCACTCTCTTTATCCCTTATCGATGAATGGTGCTCCGTGCATCCCGTTGGCTGGTTATCCTACTCCATCGGCTCTACTCTTTGATCTCTTTATATTATAAAATTCTTTGACTGAAATAGTTTAGTTCTAGACTTCTAGTCAACCCCACAACAACTATTCCTGTTGGAAAGGGAAAAGTTGGGTTTCACATGGTTCAGTAGTCACTCAAAGAAGAATAACAAGTCCAAAGTGTTGAACATAAGCCATAATTTAGTATAGAGAAAAGGTTGGGTATGCCGCGGATATCAAGTATGCTAGCACCCATTGTGTCTATTTCTCTCTTCCCTTTTTCTGAAATGACCTTCATATCCTTCCTGAATGATACTCCATCATATGTTCCTATTGGTGCTATCTGCTAGCAAACTTGATATCGGCGGCATACCTATCCCTCTCCTGTATAGTATATATTGAAATAACTGTTGATTATGACTTATTCATAATATGATGTTTTAAATATCTTTAGCTATTCGAGGGTTGCTCAGATGGTTAGGGTGAATTAAGGATTGTGAGGATAGGCGCACGATATTTGGTTCGATTTTTCATCTGTACATCTACGATTTAAGTGGAGACCGTGGCATAAACCTAAAATATTCATGAGAAATGATTTAAAGAAAGAATTTAGAGTTTCATAAAATGAATCAGTCAAGATTGTTCGGATCGCATTGATATCGATCAAGACCGACTTTTGATATCAATCCAATCTTTATTAATCCATGGATAAGTTATAAGTATCAGTATAAAATGATTCGAAACCCCAAATTTGTTCTAAAAAAAATGCAAAGATAGATTCATCCAATCCATATTGATGTGGGTTGAGACTGATCCCATGACAAATCCTAAGTTTTACAACTTTGCCAAAGACCTATCACTTTTTGTCAAAAAACATAAACATTTAGTAGTAAAATCAAAATGCAAAAAAGATTCTGACGTGGTCAATTGATAATCAGATCTTCTTTAAGAGTGTCAATTGGTCTATTTTGATCAGTCTAATTGAGCCCTTAGCACATATTGGTCTCGACCAAAATAGACTGAGTCAATCAGTTTTTAAAATCAAAGTTGAAACTGATAGCTATTGGTCCGGTTGGTTTTGATCCCTTATTGATTTTTCTTTCTATCCCTCATTGGTTATCATTATATGTAATTAATATAGAGAAAGAATGTTACTTGGTCGCGTAGCCCATGTGCTTAGACTCATGAACATTCGAAATTATCACTCGACCTTACGAAATAAAAATATCCATCTATGTATATGTTCTTGCACATGCTCTCATTGGTCTATGCATTGGGCAAGGCTATGCCACAAGGCTGTGATCTCTTGTTGAATTTATATATACATCAATTATAATTCAATGGCTAAGTATGTAATCAATAGTTAATTAAATATTGATTGTTCCCAGTTTTTATCCATTGGATCAGTCTAATTAGGCTAGAACAAATTGGACCAATATTAAAATTTGTCAACAATTAAAATCCAACCGGACCAATAAGCAATTTGATCGTTCTGGTGTTGGGGGGCGGTTCGAGCAGTTTGGTGATATGGCAGAGACGTGGGGTGAGCATAACATACAGATATGATGATGATGTGGCTTGCCGGATACCTGTCATTTACGCTCAAACCGAGAACCGGAACACATGAAAGACTCCGGGTCAATTGGATCGACCAATGAACCGGACCGATATGTTTTTCATGGTTTTTTGGCCAAGCCATATATTCCGGTTCAGCCTTCAGTTCGCAACTCCCAGAATGGAAAGCCAGTGACAGTTTATAAAGAACTCAACAGGCACGAGCTTGCTGCCCTGTTAGCAAAGCAGAGTTTTGTCTAAAGCTTCGTCCGTTTAAAAAGGAATCTCGAGTCACAAACCCTATATCTGCGGGAAGTTTCTTAAACCTTCAATGCTGCAAATCCTCCCTCAATGCTTTCATGGCTACTCCGTGTTGCCTGTCAAGCTTCTCCGCTTACATTCCCATTAAGCATTACGTTTTTCATCGTTTTCAATCGCTCCGATTACACGAACCACTTCTTGAATTGCAAACCCGTCGATCCCCGTCTTCTTTCCCGGACAAATCACTTGTTTTTGCTTCTTCTGCCAAGAAACCTAGGTTTTTGTCATTCCTGTCGATCTTCTTTGTTCCTCTGCAAAGTTATTCTTGTTTTCTTGATACGATTTATTTTGCTGATGCAGGGTAAGAAAGAAGGTGAAGAGCAATGCAGAACTCTGCAATGATATTCGGGAGTTCATTTCCATGGTTGGACTTCCCCAAGGTCACGTGCCATCCGTGAAGGAGCTTTCGCAGCATGGAAGGTTAATTTGATTACTCTTCCTTTTGCTTCTACTTTTGTTTTCTTTCCTTCTTCCTTTTTCTCTTCGAGCGATATTTTTCTTGTTTCTTTGGACTACCTTTTACGCTTTACTTTGAAGAATCTTCTTTTAGAAGATCGTGTACCGAATAGGAATTACATTCTACAGTAGTAGTTCTTGTGCATTTTGACTCGTTGTTCTTTGAACTTGGATCGATTTTGGGGAGTTTCAGTGTTCTGGATTGATTGTATTGGTTTCGAATTTAGAACTGATTCCTGATGTAATTGAACTACCATGACTACCCGAGGCTGAGAATAGACGCTCGGACGGAGGAGCGGAGGGCGGTATTGGAATTTAGATCTAGCCGTTGTTTTAGTTGTCCTAACCCCGTGTTTCTGGAGGTAGAAGGTGTTGGTTTGTTTGGAGCTGAGCTTCCGTTGCCAATTCTGATTTCTCAGACACTCTAGAACGAGATATCATTTACCACTTTTTCCCAGAATTATAAGTTATGAAATAGACTGCAAAAAATAGTGAAATCTTTTTGGCAGGAGCTGAAGTATTATTGAACAGTTGCTGGAATGAGTAACAGAATCTTGAGTCTAACAGAGAGGAACAGAAAAATAATAGCCTCTTATGTAATGGATGATTCTTTCTTAATACACATTATTGTTTGATTAATTTTTGCTTACATGTTGCTGGTTCACGAAACCTCAAGAAGATAGCATCAATTGACATTTATAAAATATTCCTTCAACCTTTTTACTGGAAGATAGAAGGTCATCACATATCCTGCTAATCAGTGATGGATAGACCCACACAAGTAGCATGATGTAGGATAGCCTAGGGTGTAAGTTTTCTCAGACTGAAGTACAAGGGATTGGTGGTGGGAAGATAGAGTAGAGAAGGCTAGGGTTATAGGTAATAGGAATATTGGCAAGGCTGTAATAGATTTGATTCTGGAATTTTATTGAACAAGTAGTGGATTCAGTTGCTGAACTGAGAACCAATGAGTAGCAGCATCATAGGGTTCATTTGAAAATTGGCAAAAAAGAAAGATTGATGGGATAGGATTAGAATGCAAGAATAAGGTAATTGTAGATGGATGAATAGGGTTGGCAATATGGGGCTTGGGGCTGAGGTGGGTTTTGTGATGCTATTATGACCCTATCTTAAACTCCTAAATAACCACACGTGCTCCAATCCCAACCTGTCATGGTTTTGAAAAGAAACACCCATTACATATTAAATTACTAAAAACACACCCCATCCCCACTCCATTGTGTCTTCTTGCGTGGCACTGTGCAATGGAGTGAGTTTGGTACACCCCTGTCATATGCCAATTAGAGGATAGAGAGAGGATCACAAGGGAGAGTAGGGTTGTGAAACACAACTAAGGATTTCTAATTGTGGTAGTGTTTTGAAACGCAATAATGGATTTGTATTCTACCTCTATTTCAAATTTTCATTCCTTTTCTCTTTCAAACAAAAACAATGAAGTATGTATAGTTTTTGGGAACATGGATTTGTGTTGGTGGAAATGGATTTGAGTGTCATAGTTTCTTTTCATATGATATTGTAATCCCAGCCATTACCAAACCAATCAGTTTCAGTAAGGATTCAGTAAATTAAACTCTGTTAGGCTGATCACTTATGTCATTCCTACACCTTACTTGTTAACTTATAGCAATGTCCACCAGTTAATAAATAGATGGTCAGGTTCCTTGTTTTATATGATTTGGATCACGATACTTTCTCTATATTTAAGCATGGAGTAATTCATTCTGTCAATTAAAAAATGAAGCAGAAAAGATGAATCTTCTACTAAAAGGGACATCATACCCATATCACTACTGAACCGACATATCTTAGAGGGATATCATACCCTGGTTTACTACTGCATTGTACTTTTATCTTTTTATAAATATCAATAACTTGTTACTTATCAACAACAAAAAGAAGAAAAGTCTTGTACTATGGCAGTAGCTGAAAGCAATTTCATGACATACCCACCCCTCGACTGGAATCCAACTGCGAATTGTTGTGTATATTTCTTGAGAGCCAAGTCATTTTTATTTACCATTAAATACTTTTTTTTTTCTTTTTATTGCTTGCATTTCTCTCAAGATTTGTTTTGTACAATTTTTGTAGACAAGACCTTGCAAACATTGTCAGACGGAGAGGGTATAAGCTAATTAAAGAAATTCTCATGAACACACCAAATGTAGAATCCAATATGGCCGTCAGTTCATATGAAAATCGGAATGGTACTGATCTATATGAAATTGAATCAACAGGTATGGATTTTTTCTGCTTACAATTATTACTTTGTTGATATCTAATTTTACCACAACCTGAATTCTCTGATGGCCATATATATACTTTTAAAAGGTCTGTATGAAAAAGTAAATGAGCTGGCTGAAGGTGTGCCACTTTTGGAAGGTCAGGATGAAGATGAAAATTATGTACCAGCCCTCAAATCTGCTATACAAAGTTGGGGATCTGGAGAATCTTCAACAGGATCATTGTTACAGGAAAAGGCAGCAAACTTTGTCCAAAATGGAGAGTTGGATACAATGGAAAGTAAGTTTGTAAATACACAATATTGTATTCATTTTAGTAGTCATTACCATTTCCCTGTATACAATTATTAATGTCAATCTGGGATACATTTTCCGGCCCTCACATGATCAATATTTTATAAATAATTTATCTTAGATACCTAATATTTTAGAACACCTTGTTGTTTCCGTGGTTTCCAAAATATATTTTATGGCTTCTGATTGATAATATTTGTGGAGAGCTATATATTGTTAGATGTAATGCATCTTGTAGAAGAAAACCACCATCTGTTGTCCAATTCTTACAAATGGCCTCGTTCATTTTATTAAAATTTTTTAAACCAATTGTCCTGAGTTAATTTTCAAGTTGTTTACTATCAGGAAAAAAAAATGTGCTACTGGAATCTAGATCTAATCCAGACTGGAAACTGGAAAGGGAAAAAAATTTTACTCATGGGTGAGTAATATATCAAGTACAACTGTACAAGTTTAGGATGAAGTACCAGACAAATGTGTTTGACGAATTGACATATCCCTAATATTCTCTTATAAGTATACCAAATTTTTCCTCCATAAGTATTAGTCTTAAGGGAAGGTCCCTATAGTACTCTCTTTTTTTTTCTCTTAAAAGGAACAATAAATTTTTTGTAGCTTTGAGCTTGTGGTACAATGATGATCCACCAAATGAGTCAGTGTTTGCCCGATTGTACTGCTTCTAAATTTTGCATTCGGTTCAAAATTCTTGATGCTATTGTATAGATTTGTAAAACAAATTTGAGTCCCTTGTCTTTGAACATACCTTTTCACATGTTGCACTGCAGTTTTATATTTCATATCAAATTGTTCCCATTGTCTCTGATTTTGGCTATTATTTCCCTCTCTTTGTTATCTTCCATGATCATTACTTTCTCATTACTTAAATGCAGTAGTTTGATTGATTCTTCTTAATCACGTTTTCTCCTATCATAGAGGATACCTTTTTACTTCTATATGTGCCAAATTCTTGTGCAAGCTGGTCTTGTCTTCTACAATTGGGGAAAAAGTGAAAAAATATATAAGTAAACATTGCAAGTTGACACCTTTGATTGGCTGAGTCAGTTGGAATAGCCAAAGCCTGACATTTCTGAGTTTATGATGACCTACCAGTTTGCACATAATAGTGAAAGAGATGGGCGGTGGTTAATGTTTTGGGTCCAAATTCCTTTCTCATTATCGTAATCACATCAAGAAATTTAATTAGCTTGGGGTGGACCTTTCTACATCTGATTGCATTTGGCTGGTAATTAGAGTGTATCAAGCAGATATGGTTCTGAAATGCAGCGAAAGATCATTACACCCACTGTTAATTTCCACAGGTGCAATAGGCTTGTACAGAAAACATGATATCTTGGGTTCCATCCGAGGCTCCCAGCTTACAACCTTGTACGGAAAACATGATGTCTCGGGTTCAGTTCCAGCTTACAAACTTGGAATTTTTTATTTATTTATTTTTTGCAATGCCTTCCTTTTTCTTTGTGCTATAAGTTTGTTAGGCTTAATATGTTTTGGAATGACAGTTGGAATTTCTTTCTGGTGCTTTTGAAGTTGAAGATATGGAGCTGCTTACTGAGTCTCAGATGGGACACGGCATCTTGAGCAAGAGCACTACTGATGAAGGAAAAACATGTAACATGGAAAACAAAATGGATGTTCAATCAACTGCTTCAATCGAGGAAAGTTCAACTAAAAAGGACACTGGAAGTAGTGTCACATCAGTATCGAATCAAAGCACCTTGAAATCCAAGCAGGCTACTCCTCCCACAGCAGAAACAGACCTACATGGGTCAGTGCTATAGCGGAGCAAGTTTGCGCTTATAGTTCTGATTGGAAATTCCTGGTCTTTCTTGAAAGTTGAAACCAATTTGATTATTGTTAGTAAATTATAATTGATATGCTTGCAGTTTTATTCATTGTAGTCCTGCTATGGTAACTGCAGATGATAATTGCTTTGAAAAAAGAGCATGAGTGAAAGTGAAACATGAATAATTTCTGCTATTGTTCTTTATTCTTATAAATTTTCTTTTGACCTGAACCTTGGTTTCAGTTTCCTGTTTTCCTGCACATTACAGTGAGACAATGGGCTGCTATGCCTTGTGCATTGAAATACCTCTGATGTCATTTATTTTCTCGATAAAATAGAAATTTTATTTGCCGGAATTTCTTTCAATAATTTTCCTATTTTACTTTTTTTAAATTGCATGTTAGGAATGCACCCATTTTATTTATATTGATTTCTTTTATTGCTTGAAATCTTTTGTAGGAGTGACCTTTTGCCAACTGAAGGGCTGAAAGATACAGGCTTGGATGTTGAGGTCATCATTATACTTAAAACAGATTGTGCATAAAGTAGATGGCTGCTGATTTTGAAATTAATATCAGTTTATTATTTTATTTTATTTTATTTTATTTTTTTTATAAAATTTTTATTCAGGCATGTCAAAGTGAAAATGAAGTTGAAATCAACGGCTTGAAAGGATCGCTGGTACAAAATTTTACTACATATCCTAGTTTGCCCTCTTTTGGTTCTGCCTATTCCCAGGAGGATATCTTTTAGTGATCTAAAGTTTGTGTTTGATGATATGAGTGTGCTTAGCATCGGAAGGAGTTGGAATTGGCTCAATTGAAAGAACAGATTGAGAAGGAACAGGTATTTTAACAATTCTTATTCTGTTATTTTTTCTTTTCTGAAACATTCTTTGTGTAGTTAATGTTCAAATGCTTTTTCTCCCCTATGACAATGTGGACTTGGTCTTAATCTCTACTCTGCACTCCTGGTTCTCTTACTAAAATTATGGTGTGAGTGTATATATATAATTCATTACCAAAGAGAAGAAGAAGACAGCAGACCCTAAAAGAGGAGTTGGGGGGGGAAGACAACTAATCACACAAAACAAGACTAAACCCTTAGGAAAGAAAACAAGATAAAACCCTTAGGAAGCAGAGGAGGGTGCCTATAGAAAGGAAGTTGAAAGGCCCAACGAAACAACAATATGCCTATTCCTTGGAGAATCAATACAAATAGAGGAAACAGTAGAAATCTTGGCTTTAATATCAAAGGAAATGGAGTGCCAAATCTGCCAAAGAGATTGACAGTTGAAGGTATATTCCCTGAGATTACGTTCCATCCAAATCTGGTTCATGGTGGCACTAAAGGCAAGCTTACCTATAATATCAGAGACGGTAGAACCGGCAAATGACGTATCCACCCAAGTCCATTCCCTCCGGAAAGAGAGAATCCCGACTTCTAAGCCAACGTTTTGCTAGGAACCCTTTTCAAATAGAAGAGAGGGGGGCAAGCAATAAAGAGGTGTATATTCTTTTATTGGAAAGATGTGGAATTTGTTGAACTTTCTATAGAAACATGGCTAACCATCAATGACACTTTTAGGCATTTCTCTGTCTTATTTCAGTTAGTGTTTCAACCAATTTGATGTGCACATGTTTAATTTAGATGTTCTCTTCTTTGAACTTCAGCACCATGGGGAACAAGAAACTGCCAGTACCTGAGGCTTGGACTGGCCTGGACATCGAACTGGTTGAACTATGAGTTGGCCATGAATCAATGCATTTTTCATATCCATCCTTTTCTATTTATAAGAGAAGTTTTTCTTTTATGGTGTGAGAACTTGAGTTCAGGATGACTGAAGATATCCAGGTTTTGACGGAGCCCATTCACCTTCAAACCAGTCAAAATGTTTCAAGACCTAGGTTGAGTTTGATAAGTGATACCTATAAAAGAACCTTCTAAGGTTCAACTTTCTTGATTATTTAAAAAAAAGGAGTGAAAGGAAGCTGAAAGCCTGAAACTTTGATATATCTGGTTTCTTTACTGAGTGCCAATGTAAGGTGGGATGGATTTTTGGGATTTCTGTCATTATCTTAGATGTTTCCAATGCCAAAATGGTAGTAAACTTCTAGACGGCCGGAATCCATAAATATTGCTTGGGAATTTTTAGCTTTTGCACTCGATTCCTTGAGAACATCAACAACAACTCAGCCTTATCCCTACTAAATGGGGTTGGCTAAATTCCTTGAAAACAAAACTATTTAATTATAGAAGTTGAGGTTCTGATGAGGTAATGTCTAAACATGTTGTAATAGTCCATTATGCTACTATTTCATCTAATAGCATGATGAAAACAATTCGAAGCTAACTTTTCATTTATGCGTTTTCCCTTTTGGTTTTCAGGGTGCCTTGTCCATTTTGCAGACTAAGGCAGAAACAGAGATGAACAAAGCTCAAAACCTTATTTCAGCAAAAGATGTAGAGTTACAAGCTGCCGAGGAAAGCTTATCGGGTCTGAAAGAGGTATTTTACATGCTTTTGTCATAAGAAATCTTTCATGCAAAGAATCAACTTATCTCTTCTCTTTCCTTTTCTTCCCCCTCCTTTTTCTGTACCTCTCTCTGTGCCTATTTTTTCTCCCTGGGAGCAGTTGTAAATCGGTTAAAGGATATCCAAATCTGACCCAAAATGACAGATTCTGAATTCAGGAATTGGAATTTGAATCCCTATTTAATTCAAATACTGTATCCCATTAGCTCCGGTGATGGGATCTTAATTTAGTACTGGATTGAAGACCCAAAGCAGTAGCCAAATAGCAAGATCTTTAATGTAGGACTAGATTTGAACAACCAAACTAGACCCAAACTGTAGGGACTTTTAAACCAAAGAACAACCATAAACCAGCCCCAACATCATAACAAAAAAAATCAGAATAGTATATAACAGTCCAGCAGGCTATCGAGTTCAATAGGGAAGCTAACAACTCAATCGATTTCAACAATTCAGCAATTCTATAACTGAGTAATAACCAGTGGATTAGGGACATAAATCACCCACTAATGATACTAAAATAATGGAGAATCAAATCAGTAACTAATCAGCAATAATCTGGACAAACCAATCCAAAATTCTGGGCAACAAAAATAAACCAAACACAATCGGCCAGAATAGGGAGAAACTTCATAACTCAAAATCCCCTAGTCTGATTGGTCCCAAATTAATGTCGAGCCTCTCTCTTAATAAACCCAAATTGGCTGGTTGGATCTTCCAGAACAGAGTAGGGACAGGAGGGAGAAATCTGGAGATTTCTAGAACCAAAATTCAATTACAGTTTCAGATCTCTTACCTGATTTGAAGAACCTTGCAATTACTTTGAAAAGAAAGAAAGAATAGTTGAAGAGACCTCTTGGACTTCACGCCGCAAATAGTCAATTGGATCAAACACCAATTCCTTCAGCCTTGATCAAACACAAGACCACCACTTTGATCACACACAAAGCAAACTCAGAAGAGCAACAACAACATAGCTTTTTTCATTCATAAAATCATGGCTCTACTAATGAGAACTCTCATTTAATGATGGGGGCTTTACAAAATAGAAACTAAGTTTAGTTTCCAAAACTGAAATAGGAAACTAAATAAAAAACAACTCCTCTAGTTTCTAATTCTGAAAATAGAAACTAGGAAAATACAATTATTGAAATTAGAAGCTAACTTTTGACTGAATTTAGAAACTAACTAATGACTGAAATTAGAAACTAATTAACCCCATCAAAGCCCAACTAAAAAGGAAACCAATGAAAAATAGAAACTAACTAGTAATCCCGTACTCAATCTTAGAGCCTCTCTTTTAGACCCATAAAAGTGGCCCAATGCACTCAAAACACATGGGATCAAAGGCCCAACATGTATGGAACCCAACCCTAGGCTTATTCCTAATAAAACAAACTTATTTTGATAATTGATCTGCATCAACTCTCCCCATCTTGAAAAAATTCGTCCTCGAATTTTGCAGTGATAAGGGGGAAACAACATATTAGTAATAGCCTTGACCATTCCCAAACAAAATTCTAGTTGGTTGTAGACTTTTGGAAGGTAGTCTTCAAGGCGTGGAGCTTTCTCTTCAAAGAACCATGGTAGTATAACAAATTCTATATGTTCAACCTCTGAATCAATACCAACTGTGAATGTCATGTGCATAGGGTCGTCAATGTTGGTAACCTTCTCGTCAAGGATTGGAACAAACTCTTCCATCTCATCATGAATCTCAAAGACTTGTTGTGGAGTGCTTTCGACCACTACATCATTGTCCACCGCTTCAGTCTTGTCTACTAAGCTCTCTTCAATGTAGAATCTTCAGTGGAGTCTTCTTCCATGGTTTTAGCCACCAAGACATTACTAATCACAAGAATGCCATAAGTGCCATCATCATTAGTATCTCCTTGGTTATAGTCATACCTACCATCGTCATCATCATCCTCCAAGGGGTATGGATAAAGAGCTGACTCGTCTTCCCCACTGGGTTCTTCAATTTCAGCTACTGTATTAACCCTCTGCTTATGTGGGCAAGACTTAGCAAAATGTCCTACCTCTTGACAATGGAAGCACTGTACCTTATTACTACCTGTCATGGGTGCCTTTCCTTTGTAATCAGCCCGTGGAGGAAAAGTGGACTTTGGAGGTGCTGAGCTACTAGGTTTAGTGGCTGAAAATTTTTTCTTGACCTCTCCAGCTTGATAACTGGCTGTGCTATAAGCTCCTCTACTCGTAGGGCCTTGTCAAAGCAATCCCTCACTGAGTACACATCAATAACTCCGGTTCCCTTGTTGATTTCAGTTCGCAATCCCAGTCGAAACCGAGATAATAATTGCCTTTCATTCTCCCTTATGCCTATGCGAGAATAAAGTGTATCAAACCTGTTCATGTACTCTGCAACAGTCATAGTCCCTTGACGAAGGGAATTTAGCTGGTCTTGTATGCGAGCTTTGAAGTTGTGTGGAAAGTATTTGTTAGATAGCTCAAGTTTCATCTCCTCCCGTCTAGTAGGTTCTCTACCACGGTCTTCCAGTTCATGTTCATAGGTCCTCCACCAATCACAAGCAACCTCCACTAGCTTAGCACGAGCTAGTTTCATCTTCTGTTCCTCAGGTAAATCATAATAATCAAAATAATCATCCAGTGCCACTACCCAATCATATAACAGTTGGGGGTCATGTCTTCCATCAAACTCCTTCAGATCGAGCTTGACCTTCTGTGAATCTCTAGAGTACCTCTGATATGTGGGACGATCAGTCTCAAAGTAACCCCTTACATGTTCTTTAAAAGTAGGTTGCACTACAAAAACCCTCTGTGGTGGTCTTAGATTAGAGTTTGCTTTCCTGTTAGCCAATTGAGCAGCTACATTCAATGGAGCTTCCACTTCGGGTGTTGTGTGTGAATCACCGATAGGCTGCTGTGGTTGGGTCTCTACAGTCAACAACGTGGCATTCAATTTAGCCTTCAATTTAGTCCGTAAGGTTTGCTGTTCAGCCTTCATCTCAGTCCTCATATTTTGTGACATCTCCATAAGAGAAGCCAGGGTGGTGGTGTTGTTCTCAGCCATGCTCTGATACCACTTAATGTAGGACTGGATTTGACAACCAAACCAGACCCAAAATTGATATGCTGGTATTCTGAACAGTAACAGATGCTTGAAAATAAAACTTGGAAAGAAGAAAAATATAACTTGAAGAGACCACTCGGGCTTCACACCACAGAGTGTCGAATTGATCAAACACCACTCCCTTCCTCCTTGATCAAACACAAGGAACAACCCCAACAAAGACTAGCGGTAGCAGCAGCATATTTTCTTCAAAACTAAAATCATGGCTCTACCAATGAGAGCTCTCCTTTATTTATAATAATGATAGGGGGTTTACAAAATAGAAACTAAGTTTAGTTTCCAAAACTGAAATAAGAAACTAAATAAAAAACTACTCTAGTTTTTAATTCTGAAAATAGAAACTAGGAAAATACAATTAATGAAATTAGAAACTAACTAATGACTGAAATGAGAAACTGATTAACCCCATCAAAGCCCAACTGAAAAGGAAACCAATGAAAAATATAAACTAACTATTAATGCCGTACTCAATCTTAGAGCCCATCTTTTAGACCCATAAAAGTGGCTCAATACACTCAAAACACATGGGATCAAAGGCCCAACATGTATGGAACCCAACCCTAGGCTTATTCCTAATAAAACAAACTTATTTTGGTAATTAATCTGCATCAATCTTTCGTAGAAAACTCTTTTCTATGCACTGGTTTGGAGTGGCCAATGCTGTTAAAGTGCTGAGTTGTGGTGGTGCCTGACCGTGTCCCAAACTTCCATACTCTTCAATTTGAACTTGTACAATGATCCTAAGTGAGGTTTCTCACAACCCTTAAGAGCCATTTTTCACTCTATATTGAAGGCCCCTAGTGAATCTAGGTAAAAAAAACGAGGAAGAAGGGAAGTTTGGAGAGTCTCTGTTATGGGCCAGAAGCTGGTTTTTGTGTTTTTCACTTTTGAGTTGATAAAATGAGGCATGTGTGTCTTTTAAGAGACGTATCCCCTATATTGATGTGTATCGTAGTGTATCGCACTGTATCAGTAGTGTGTATACTGTGCGATACACTGCGGTACACATGTTTAAAAAAAAAAGATATGTATTCTCCTGTATCATATCGCATGCTATTGATACTGATACGTATCGGTCGATACAATACGATATGGTGGGATACTTTAAATTATGGGTACACCAATAGTCAGACTAATCATACATTGTTCATTTGACAAGGTAGTGGTAATATCACAACTTTATTTGTCTATGTGGATGATATTGTAGTAACTGGGGATTATTGAGAGGAAATAAAGAATCTCAAATCCTACTTAGCTTAGCAATTTAAGATTAAAGACCTTGGTCCCTTGAAATACTCCTTGGGAATTGAAGTGCCAAGATTAAAAAAAAAAAGGATAAATATTTGTAAGAGAAAGTTTGTGTTGGACCTTTTGAAGGAGACAGGGATGTCAGGTTGTAAACCTATTGATCAAAATCATAAACTAGGTGATGGTGGACACACTCTACTTGATGTAGGGAATCATCAGAGACGGGTGAGGAGGTTGATCTATCTCTCCCTTATTCATCCGGATATTGTTTATGTTGTTGGGGGTAGTGAGTCAGTTTATGCATGCCTAAAAGCGAGCATTTAGATATTGTGTATCGTATTCTCAGGTACTTGAAGTCCAATCCAGGAAAGGACTGCTATTCACTAGAAATGACCACTTGAAATTGAGGGGTACATTGATGCTGATTGGGAAGGTTCTGTTGCCAATAGAAGGTCTACATTAGGATACTACACCCGTCTCTATGAATGAGGGAGAGATAAGGGGCACATTGATCTCTCTCTCCCTTGTTAGAGCCATGGCACATGGAGTATGTGAATTCCTATGGTTAAAGAAACTAGTTCAAGAATGGGTGGGCCTGTGGCACAACGGTTAATTTGCACAATTGCAACATGTTGGTCACAAGTTCAAAATTTGAAAATAGCCTCTTTTCCAAAACGGGGGGTAAGGCTGGATACATCTGCCCTTCCTAGACCCTACAATAGCGGGAGCCTTGTGCACTGGGTTGCTCTTTAAAGAAGCTAGTTTAAGAATTGGCACCATAGTTGTCAAGGCGTCACCTTATTGCACTGCATGTCGCCTTATATTTTGGCACTTATTGAGGCCAAATATCATTTAAGTAAATGTTTATTTAAAATATTATTCATAAATAAGCAAATACCTCCTTATTTGAATCCAATAAATATAGTTTGAAATCAAATTCCAGAAGGATAAAAAGTCAACCCCCAAGTCCAAGAACAAAAACTGGATTTCCAACTTTCAAATGCTGAGGTTTTTCTCAATTCTGAAAATTTTATAAATCTTATCATGATTAAATATTGCTAAAAACCAAAAGTCCGGCAAAATAATCTTTTGTTTTGATGTTCATAAATTTATTTTAATTCAGGTGATTTTAAAAACATTCATGCACTTTAAAATAAGTTTGACTAGAACATAACTTTGTCATTACAACTCAGATTTAAGTAATCTTAGACTTGTTGGAAATCTGATTTTTGCTATCATAATACAAAAACTCTCATGTAAAAATAAAATCATTTGACCAATCAAACTTATTGGAGAACAAGGGCATTTCTCTAAATGTTGATTTTTAATGACTTAATATTGATTTTTGATGATTTGATATGGCTTAATGTTGATTTTTGATGATACAAGTATATGTAGTATACTAAATAATTTTAAAAAAGAAGGAAAATAAAAAATAACACTTGGTCACGTTGTTCCCCTTAAAGAGGGGGGTAAGGGACTTGTCGCCTAAGCGCTTAGGAAGCCCTCCACCACCTTGGTTCGCCTCGTCGCCATGACAACTATGATCGGCACTTCATCAAGGAAAAAATTGACTCCGTTTACATTTGCACCCCCCTTGTGAAGATTGGGAATCAACTAGTTGAAGTTTGCACCAAAGGAATCAACTCTCTCTTGTGAAAACTGGGCATGTATGACATTTATTCTCCAACTGTAGGGGAGTTTTAGAAGTATATATTGTGAGGGTACAATGGAAATAAATATGCATATTACATGTTAGTAAAGGGGCATTTTGTAATCTTATTTTCTATCTCATGTTAGTGAATATAGGGGGTCGACCTGAGCTCCAAAAACTCTTGTCTGCGCTACCTCTTCTGCTTCCTCTTTCTCCCTCTTTCTCTCTTCTCTTCTTGATTTCCATTGTTTCTTTAGCATACTACAAGTGCAGACTTTTTCAGTATGAGGGGACACTGAGGGGGGCCTTGGTGTCAGCATTTTCCCTGTCCATCTCTGGCTGAGAGAAAAGTGAGAGGAAAGAGAGGGGGAGGGGCAGAATCAGGAAGAAACTTAGGGGCAGTATTTGTGTGTGTGTGTGGCCAATCAATTTGAGTATGTGGCTGTTTTTTATTAGTTAGCAATAGGATGATCAACAGCTGATCCAAATTCCATAATAAGACAATTAAAATACTTCAAAAAAGTTTAGCTATACTTTATTTTTGTTATATATAGATTGTGGTAAACAAGAATTTAGTTTGATTGAAAAATCAGATCTGAGTTAGTTGAATTGCATGATAATTAGATCTAGTTATATCTGGATCCACTCTAATCTGATCAGATTTGGATAAAGATTCAACTTGTTGACAGGGCTTGGTGTGTGTGTTGGAAGTAAACATTGTACTAAATGGAGTTAAGTTATTTGATTTAACTAGGTTCAGGTTGAGTACTGGACGAATGGAGACAATGTGGAGGTGGCAGGCAGCTTCAATGGATGGGATCATCGAATTAAAATGGATCTACATATTTCATCTAGTGCCATAAACTCCCTCGAATCAAGGTTTTTGAAATTTCATTACTTATTAAATATGTTTCGTAGAGTTGCGTTTCCTTTTGTCTATTCATCGATCTTAGTTTCTGTTATCTCAGTTAGACCTGTTATGTTGTATGAATATTCAACTGCATCCAAATGACATTTTGGTTGTGCCCATGTGTTTCCTGCTTTACCATGAGGAAGTAGCCTACTTGTTTTTTTCTTTTTAAGTTTATATACTTATGAGATGACTTCACTTCAATTGTGTTTAAAACTCTAAGCGTAGCTTGGGGTTGGGGCTGTAAATGGATCGGATATGAGCCCCTATTCTAAGACCCAGCCCTGGGCTGGTTCGATCAGATGAAGTCTGGCCTGATGGGCTGGTGGTTCAATTGGTTGGCCTTCTTCTTCTGTAGCATAGAGCAGCATGTCTATCTACATCAATGGGAAAATTAAGATTGCATTCGACCGTCTAGTATTCAGATCTGAAGTGGTGAAACGTGTGGGAAGCAGAATTTTTTTCCGTTGTATTTCCTCACAAGCAGGGAAATTTAATTTATTACTTTCATGCGCTCCCGCCTGTTCTGGATTTAGAAGTAGATTCAGCCTTGTTGGCACAGTTATATAAATTCATAAGTTTTTCTAAACCTGCCATGCTACTTATCCTATGATATGCTTGCAAGTCAGATATTCATTTCTTATGTAAGCATGTTGAAGAGAGCATTAGTGGGCAACCTTTTTGTGATACATCTCTTAAATTTGTTGTCTGTTTGGGGATGAAGATTTGAAATTACCATATGACTGCCTACAGGCCATTGTATATATTACATGCCAAGTAAATCTGAGACTTCATCGCTATTTTTACTCATCCACCTTTTATGTTTTAGTGTTCAGTTTTGCATGTCATGAAATGGATTGTGCATCCTCACATTTTATTCAGCTTTTGTGGCCTTTTCTTTGCTCCATCCCTTTCTTTTTGCAATTTCGGTTAAAAATATTATTGAAATTCTAGACTCATTTTCATGTTAATATTATTAGAATTCTAGACTCATTTTTCTTAACATGCTCCCAGGAAATGCAGACTATGGTCAACAGTGTTATGGCTATATCCTGGGGTTTATGAGGTGTGAACATCAACCTTCAATGCTGTGCATTAGTAAATGTTCTTAAAATTAAGCGAATGTTAACAAAAGCATACTTTCAGAAACACTGACACTACATCTCCTTGAATTTTCAAATTTTCCTGTGAAAATTTCCCTGAATAGAAGTGCATCTCTATAGACCTCAAGGTCCCTGCTCACATGTGAAGTTGCAGCTAAATCGGACTTTGGCCACATGGTAAACAAAGCATGGAAATCCAGGCCTACCAACAGGATGCATGGGACTAGAGGGGTTGCATGGACATATACGAGGAGATGCCATTGGATGGAAGGGTAAATAATTGAATTTGAGGTTGAAATTTGACATGTGGCCACTTTAGACCATTTCCTAGATATCCAATGGTCAGAATTGTCACATCACTCTTCCATGTAGCGGAGCATATGCACTCCACCCACCAATTTTGTCTGTGGGTTTCCAACCTCAAAAACCTTCATTTTTTTTTAAAATTGTTATTTATGAGTTTCGACTTTGATTCATTTTGGGAAGTTCAAGTTTTGGTTTATTCTATGAAAAATGCAAGTTTTCATTACAGTTGTCATGTTTTCTTGCATGCCAACTTTGGGTGGGCATGGTTGGGTCCAAATGATAGAGAACCACTGACCCCTCTCATGTCAACGGTCAAATTTTCTGCCTGAAATAAGCACCACTAGTGGTTAAAAAAGTGAGTTTAAAGTGGCACTTCCAACTCACTGTAATGAAATGAAGTGGCATTTCTGTAAATTTGACACTTCCAACTCCTCTTTTAGGCACTCCCATCCTTGTTCTGGGCTGAAACTTGACCAATGAGATGGTTGCGGACTTTTGGGGTACTCTATCACATGGACCACCCATGATTACTGATGTGGCAGGCTGTCATAGAACGACCTGATTTGGGTTATAAATACTTATTGGTATAGTTCACAAGTTTAATTTCAGTCTTGTTTATAATGGGTTTAATTTGAGTCGAAATGCAATTTAATTTAAGGAGTCAGTTGGAATGGGATTTAATTTTAGAGTAGGAATTGGCCTTTTAAGTAAATGTGGCTTTAATGTGATTGTAGTCAGTTTATTTCAATATAGTGTAATGGTCTCCCTTTCCATGGCAGCTGGTCTTTTATTCTGCTTGTCTACTTCCTCAATGGTCCACCTAGTTTGTGCCACTTGGAAGGGGGATGTGGCAATTCTGACCTTTGGATATATATGGGAAACTGTTTGGATTGGGTACATGTTAGATTTGAATGCCAAAATCAATAATATACCCTCCCATATATTGGCATTTTTCCTTTGTAATTTTTAACCATCCATTGTCTTTTTAATTATTTTTGGTAAGTTTCAATTTTCTATTGGATTTTGAAAGATTTATTTTGCCACTTTGGGTAATTCTGTTTGGGCTGAAACTTGACATGTGAACAGGGACGTGTGGCAGATGTTTGGCGGTACAAGGACTTCCTAAGTTGGTCATGCAGGAAACAGCTGGCTTTCTTTTTATTATTTTGGTTGAGAATGGTTCTCTCCCTACAGTTTGATGGTCAAACCTAGAGGCTTTTGCTGTGGGCAGTCTTGCCTATCCTTCCCTTCGATTTTCTGTATTTATCTGTTCCGTTAATCTCTGTAGAAATCAAGTCCATCTCTCTAATTTATGTTGGTCAGTTGTGCATTAGTCTTCAATTTGCTCGCAGATTTCAGCATTCACTTCTAATCAACTGATTCAGTTTTGGCACTGCCTTTATTCCCTTTATGTTTTTCTGGGCAGCATAGTACTTCCAGAGTACCATCCGATCAACCTTGTCACAGCCTCATCATAAAGCATCTGAAGTTCTGTTTAAAATTACTGTGTAACTGTTGTCCAGCAATTTTGCATTCATATGTTTCAGTATCTTCCTGCTTCTAGTACTACTACTACTGGGTAGGCCTATTACCTGCAGCTTTGTTATCAGCCTGCATCAGTTTTGCAGATTGATGTTATAAGTCCCTTGTATCTGCCTGCAGAGGCCATGACTTGTCCATTGCCGTTTCCTTTTGGATTGGCTGTTTCTAGGATGACCATTCATCATGCTGTGGAAAACAGTTGCTTCTTGTTAAAACGTGTGTACCATCACTGATCCTATGAGATGTCATGGTTATCACTTCCTAATTCCAGTGACCACCCGAATATGTAACAGATACCACACTTAAGTTGACACACTCATCTTTATATGTTACTCATATGAGCAGCACCAAGAAGCTTTTTCAGACATCGGTATGTGTGGTCTTGGGCCACAGCCGAACAAGCATAATTAGTTAAGGAGTCTAATTCAGGTGATGAATACACAGATATTAGATGAGGAATCAGAATGAGATATTGTAGTGCTGATTTAGTACAGTACATGGAACCTGGAATCTGACACTAAAAAGCTTACCATTTGGGAACTCTTATGTTCACCTCATGACTGCCCATCAAAACCTTCACTTTCACTGGTTCCTAGCTTTGTTGAATGTGAATAGGATTAAATCCTGTATGAGGTTCATGGTTTTCTCAAATTCAGGTGAAAATTTTTGTTGTGACTGCATGTTGTTGCCAATGCAGATAAGCCTTTATTTATGGTGATTTTTTATTTGGTACTGCAGATAAAATTCATTGTTGATGGCCATTGGATGATTGATCCCAAGAGAGAGACCATTACCAGAAGTAACATACAAAACAACATCCTCAAAGTTGACAACTGATATTTCAGATGAAAGGACGCTTGCATTGATATTTGTCCTACTCCGGGTGGGGTAAATCCTGTTAGTCCAGAACCTTCAACCCTAGAAAGAAATAAAATCTATAGCAAGCACATTTGTTGGCAATTTTGCTTTTCGTACCTTCAGTTAACATGCTTGCCCATGGTTGTGAGTTATGACTTAATAACTTGCGATAGTTCTTCTTAAAACAATAAACCATAGCTGTCACTTGTATAATACTTAAAGCCTTCATGTATCACACCCCCACTAGACACATTCATATTATTAGTTGATTTTTGTGAACAGGTTAGAATTATGGATCTTCTATGCTGTCTGATGTTAAAGATCAAGCTCAATTTCTAGCATGCATGAACATGTCATCCACTGTCTAGCGTGAGCACGGCCACCACGACTGCAGGACCTTGTACAGACTACAGAAAATGAATTTGAGAATAAATTGGCATCTTGGATTCCCCTGCTCTCTTTTATGGCTTCCATTGCGTTATTTCCCCCTGTTTAGAAACTAGTATATACTGCTTTTCATTTTACGGGGCTTTAAGAGTGGCTACGTTTGAAGCTCCACTGCAACCTAAAAAATGAGTGACCTGGTTGTCTCATGCATCTCTTTGGCCTATTGCTGCGTCACATTTAGTTCACCATCCAAGGTAGCTATTAATTCCTTGATTCTTTAAATATGTTTCGTTTTGAATACTCTGGATGCAAAGCTCAAGATCTACACCGTCTGTTTCATTCTTGGGGAAAAAGAATCCACACTGAGGAAGCTTTGTCGAGGAGACCGTTCTTTCTTTGTTTATTTATTCAATAGAAGTTGCGTGGAAGAGATAAAAGAGGCAGACATGTTTGGAGTCCACATTAAGATTGTGGGACCCCATCCCTACATTGTCACTTATTTTTGCAATTGCTTAATCGTATGACTTGAGTTGATATGGTCATTTTAATCATTCGATAAAATTACCGAAAAAAAAAGCCATTTGATAAATACGACAACTTTAGTGAAGTCACATGTCAAATTTAGTGACGGATTAAAATTGGTATATACTTTTAGCATTCTAAATTTTATCGAACAAAATTAAAATGTTCCTAAGCTGAGGCATAATTAGAGGCAGCATTTTTTGGTAGTTCACCATTTTCTACCATGTGGAATAATCATTTGATCATATTTTTTTTTATTAATATTAAATATTTTCACTTTTAATGTTAAGAGAGCTTTCTTGCATAGTTGGTGCAAGAAAAGTACACTCATCAATGGTCATTACTATGAGCTCCTTAAAATATGAAGTTGATGATACCTCATTATTATTCCTGATAAGCTCAACATCATTCAAATGCCTCAATTCTCCCTTGAATGTGGGTGAAGGTGATTTGTTTTTACGTGGGAAAGACCCACACTGGAGCCATACTTATTATTAACTTGATGAGAAATTAAAAAAAAAAAGAAAAGTTAATGGATAACAATTGTTTAAATGATGAATACATAAAAGTAAAATATGGTGAAGCAAATATTTTACTTCCTCTACATTATTCTACAGATTTAGATGGGGAGCAATGGATCCTAGAGTAAGCTCTTTGTTTGTTCTTTACTTCCTAAGAAATTCTACCAAAAAGGGAAAACTTCCCAAGAAACAAACTCTATAATTAGATATTTCCCAACTTCATTTATTTTCAGTGTTTTTTTTTACACTGAAGCAAACAAAACCTTAGGCCTTTTCAATTGTAAAATTTCCTTGCAAGTAAAATTTCACTTTATGTAATTTTCATAGTTTTTTTTTTTTTTTTTTTTAAATTTTTGGTAGAATGTAATTTTCATAGTTCACATCAAAACAAACAATGAAAATTCATTTTTGCTTTACAAGAATATTTCCTGGCCGAATGGAACCTTTTGCCCATCCATTGCTATGATTTCTTTCCTCTTTTCACTGGAGTTGACTTGTGTAAATTTGAAGTTGAACAAACCCACTCTGATGCTGCTGATGAAACATCATCCATCTTCGCTCACTCGCTAGCTCTCTGTGAGAATTTGCGATGAGGGAGGAGAGAAATGCTCGAGATCCCACTATCCTAACCACCAAAACCAGAGAACCCATGCCCTACTTTACTGGTATCGTCTTCCTCCTTTTCTCTCTCATTGCAACCACAACAACAACAGCAGAAGCAGCTTCCTCTCTTTCATCTTCTCTCCCAAAACCTCCCCCTCTGCCCATTCTACCTCTGCCCTCTGCGGCCCAGCTCTCATGGCAACTGGGAGATATGGCTATTATCCTGCATTTTGGGACCAACACCTTCACCGATTCTGAATGGGGCACAGGCCACGCCGACCCCTCCATCTTCAACCCTACCAAACTTGATGCCCGCCAATGGGTTCGGGTCGCGAAGAACGCTGGCTTCTCCCGTGTGATTCTCACTGCCAAGCACCATGACGGCTTCTGCCTCTGGCCCTCTGCCTACACCGATTACTCCGTCCGTTCCACCTCTTGGAAGAACGGCAACGGTGACGTTCTAGCTGATTTGGCCGACGCTGCTAGGGAGGCTGGTATCGATTTGGGTGTCTACCTCTCGCCTTGGGATCGTCACGAGACTTCCTATGGCAGGACTTATGAGTATAATGAGCACTATATGGCCCAGATGTCTGAATTGCTCACAGGGTAAGAAATCGTTGAATTTTTCTTTTTGTCCCGGTTAAATCATGGGTTATTGACTCTGTTTCTGAATCTCTTCCCTTCAGAGATTGATCTTGATTAAGTTAATCGTCTGGGTGTTTTAACTACCTGTTTGATTGATGGGATCTCCTACTCTACCCAGTTAGGGAAAATTGGATACTTTTTGAGTTGAAATTCTGAACTTTTGAGCTGTTTAGAAGGCTTTTAGTGACTTTTGATAATGGAACAGATATGGGGAGATCAAGGAGGTATGGTTGGATGGTGCCAAAGCAGAGGGAGAAAAGGATATGGAATACTTCTTTGATTCTTGGTTTGCTCTTATTCATCAGCTGCAACCTGGGGCTGTCATATTTTCAGATGCTGGTCCGGACACCAGGTGGATAGGGGATGAAGCTGGTGTTGCTGGCTCCACTTGCTGGTCCCTTTTCAATCGAAGCTCTGCCAAGATTGGTGACACGGATCCCCAGTGAGTTAACCTCTAACGACTCCACATTCATGTGATGGGTGTGTATTATTTGGTGTTTTCTTGTACTTGAACACAGTATGATGAAATTCCAGCAATTTCTATTAGTTTATGGCTTTCCATCTCTCTCTCTTTCCTTTGCATATCCCCCATTGGGATTTGGAAGTGCAGATTGTTCAGGTTTCAATCTTCTATTCATGAACTGAAAGCATATCATATTCTGTAGGTTTGAATCATTTTAATATAGTGATAAAAATTTACTCCTTAACCTTATTATGAAACCACAAAATCACAGCTTAGAGTGATATTCCCTATTGACTGCCCTGACTTTGTCAGCTTGACAATTGTACTAGAGCAATGGGTGAATTTATCCACTGAAATGATTTGGAAATCTTATTTTCATGTTGGCTCTGTATTAGCCCAATAGTTTCATGTCTTCATTATCTCAATTCTCAAGCCACATTATATGAACAATCATTGATTTTATGAGTGTCATTCAGGAGTGGCATGAGTTCTCAATCTTTCGGGGATCTGTCCCTAATTTTGTGGGATTGCATCAGGAAGTCTCAATCTTTTGGGAATGCTGAGAACTTTGTTCACTTTCCCTTCTATGTTCGACAGGTATTCTCGTGGAGGAGACCCGTATGGTCATGATTGGGTTCCTGCAGAGTGTGATGTATCCATCAGGTCTGGTTGGTTTTGGCATGCTTCGGAGCACCCAAAGTCTGCAATCACTTTGCTTGACATATATTACAATTCAGTGGGACGAAACTGTCTCTTTCTACTAAATGTCCCCCCAAATTCATCAGGTTTGATATCAGAAGAGGACATTCAAGTGCTTGAAGAATTCACCAAAATTCGACAAACCATATTCTCCCATAATTTGGCCAAGAATGCCATTCTGACTGCAAGCAGCCAACGTGGAGGCAAAAGTGATTCTCGGTTTGACCCAATCCATGTCCTTGAAGAAGGCATTTTCACTTATTGGGCACCTGAAGAGTATCAATCTGATTGGGCAATAAATCTGGACTTTGGGGAAGCCTTATCATTTAATGTGTTGCAAGTTCAAGAGCCCATCCATATGGGCCAGCGGATCATTGATTTCCATATTGATATTCATACTAAAGAAGATGAGTGGAAGACAGTAATAAGCGGCACAACTGTGGGATATCGAAGGGTGCTTCGGTTTCTCACTGTAAAATCACAGTATTTGAGGATTGTCTTTGACAAGTCCCGGGCAGATCCACTGATTTCTTTTCTGGGGATTTACTTTGACCCGTTTTCCATTGTGAATGATGCATCCGTTACAAACTCAACGTTGTACTTCAATGGCACTGAAGTTATTCGACTGACAGCTTACAACCATTCTCTCAGTGCCAAGATGTAGATTTTGAATTTGAACTCTATGAAGACATCATTTTTTCTCTTATCCGGAAGTTGTAACACTGGTGCAGTGAAGAGATAGCAGCTCAAGTGATCTTATGTAATTTGATTGTAGTATATCATGCCATTGTTGTTGCCTGATAGGCTTTTTTTTTATTTCATATCAACCATGCAACCATGTTTAATGAGCTCTATTGTGTTAAAATCCTAGGCTTGAAGACTATGAGCTCTGAGTCTGCTGTACTGGAACTTCCATTTCTGTTTTGTTACATTATTGAGTTCTGCAACTTCCAATGGAGTTATCTAATGCAAATCACTTCTAAAAATTATAAATAGATTTTTCACAACAATTTTCTTATAGCATCCTCCAAGAGAAGAGAATCTTTTCCACTTATTGGTGGTTTAGCAATGGCTGCAGGATTCCTTCCCTGAAAATTGACATTTAAATTATGCAAACATTCAATCATACCTACCATCAGCATGAGACTATTTCACTTTTTCTTCACAACCTATCCATGCCATTTCAATCAGTTTCAAGATTTGGAAAAAGAGTTGACATGTTCAGCATCTACCATCTTGAGGCTTTGATAATATGTTGGATATTGGTTAGCAGCATTTGAGTGTATAAAAAAAATCCAGGTTACTAGAAGAAAAGAAGTTTTGAGGGAGTTGCTTAATCAGATTGGATGTTACCTTCAAAAATATAAATAGAAGTAGGATAGTGTAACTAACGGATGTTGGACCTACAACACCAGACAACTTAAGTAATGTGTAATTACACATAATAATGCAGGGTACAAATAAAAGTTGGCTAATATGATGGATTAAAACTTTTAATTGAATAAAATTAGGGCATCAATGGCAAACTACTTGGGGCAACTCCCCACCCCCACCCCCACCCCCCAATAAAAAAAAATAAAATTGAAAAGATTGCAGGATGAAGTCATGACTAATGAGTTAGAACTGTTGGTAATGAATATCACAAGGAAACATTCTTTCAAGTACCTATTGACAATATAAATATGGTATGAAAATACATTCTATAAATAGTTCCAAGAAACTTTTCTATTTTTGCTACTCTTTCATTCTGCAATAACCATTTTCTTTGAAAAAAACCTAAGGTTTAAGGAAGAGTGGTTAAGGCATTAAAAGCCCTTGTTTTCCAAAATTCTCCTTCCATTGACTTGGGACAAAATGCTTTCAAATAGTGTGGAAGATTTCTTTAGAATCTAATGGATAAACAATTTGTGACAACCAAAAAAGGAAAGGACTATCTTTGCGGTGGAAGTAGTAAGAACCCCTAGTTGTATGGTAAGAGTTAGGGTTGAATTTTTTGGATTTGGTGGCTATAATTGATGATTATTTGACCCAAGTGAAACTGTAATAGAAATGATTGGTAATCCTCCCGATTTACTCTGAATGATTTCTTTTGGTATCTCCTGCTAATTGTCAACACCAACATTAGTCATAGTCAGTCTATCCTGGTTCTGGTGTAGAATCCAACATATTGCTCCTCATAAACATTAGTAGCAATTAGTAAGATCAATTATCATGAGCATTGCTACTAAAACCAGCTAGCATACAATGTTGATGCTTGAAATGTTGGGGTTCCATGTAAAAGCAACAATCCCGTATTAAACATGAATAGCTTGATGTGAAGGTTTATAATAACTTGGGCATCTTCTCCTTAATGACTAACTAAAGTTCAACTATTGTTGAGTTCAGTACAATTGAATTGTAGCCAAGACAGTTTTAAAAATAGGTGTCAGCAAAGACCGATTCCATCCCAAATATTCTGATTCGAAGTGGCAGAAATCAGGATCGGTCCTGACCGATTCCCAATCCGATTCAATGAATTTTGTTACCCTGAGCCAAGGCCAATCATGGCCCAATAATAAACTGCCGATAAGAACAGCAAGACCAATTCAGGGCCAGCCTTGGTTGGATTTGGGTCTCCTTGAGGTGGGTCAGAGTTGGGCTCGGGGTCAAGAACATCTTTAAGCCTTGAACGGTTGAGCCCACACCAACGGAGAAAGTACAGTCGTAGAAGGTAGAATAGCAGAAGCCAAGGAGTGAAGGAAATCCCCCTCTCTCTCTCTCTCTCTCTCTCTCTCTCTCTCTTAGCCCAATTCTGTTTTCTGCAGTTGTCAAATTTGGAGCGAGTGTCTTCAATAAGCAATCGTTGCTGGAGGGAGAGTAGGAAAGGAGAAAAAGATGAACCCATCAAATTCCAGTCAAATCCCGGAGCAGAACCAGATAGTTCTTCCCATCCCCATGGAGAACAGTTTCCAGATCATCAACTCACATCCAAACCCTAACCAGCATAATTCAGACCCGATCGCTGACCCTACCCATAACCCTAACCCTAATTCGAATCTACTGCCCTTACTCTCAATCCCCAGAAAGCGAAAGCGAGGCAAGGTTAATCGGAAGCCTTCTTCTTTTCTTCTTCACAACCAGGTTTTCCCGCCACTTTCCTTTCTCAATGGCAACAACGTTAACGGTAATAACGAAGTCGTTTCTTCTTCTTTATCTTCTTCTATCAAATCCTTACCCATCACTTTCGTGGAGAGCTCAACGACTTCTCAAGCGCCTTCTGTCGCTCCGGACATCTCCGAGGAGATCATCGTTATTAACAAAGAAGCGACGGCCGAAGCTCTCATCGCTTTGTCCGCAGGCTTCCCCGCCGATTCACTGACCGACGAGGAAATCGAAGCCGGGATCGTTTCTGTCATCGGAGGGATCGAACAGGTTAATTACATACTAATCCGAAACCACATCCTCACTAAATGGAGAGAAAACGTGTCCACTTGGCTCAGCAAAGAATCCTTCTCCGATTCTATACCCTGGCACTGCGATTCCCTCTTGAATTCCGCCTATAACTACCTGGTTTCTCATGGATACGTTAATTTTGGGGTTGCTCCGGCAATCAAAGAGAAGATTCCGGCAGATGCAACCAAGCCAAACGTGATTGTGATCGGAGCTGGGCTGGCTGGTTTGGCCGCTGCGAGGCAGTTAATGGCGTTTGGGTTTAAGGTGGTCATCTTGGAAGGCAGGAAAAGGGCCGGTGGACGCGTCTACACCAAGAAAATGGAGGGCGCCAACAAAAGCGCCGCTGCAGAATTAGGGGGCAGTGTATTGACTGGTACTCTAGGGAACCCACTTGGGATTTTGGCCAAGCAGCTTTTGTACCCTATGCATAAGGTGAGGGATAAATGCCCGCTTTACAGCCCAGATGGGAAACCAGTTGACCCTGACATAGATTCCAAGGTGGAGACAGCATTCAATCGGCTCTTGGACCAGGCAAGCAGACTTAGGCAGTTGATGGGGGAGGTCTCTGTAGATGTCTCATTGGGTGCAGCATTGGAGACCTTTCGGGAGGTCTACGGGGATGCAGTGAATGCCGAAGAGATGAACTTGTTCCATTGGCATCTTGCGAACTTGGAGTATGCCAATGCCGGTTTGCTTTCGAAGCTCTCATTCGCCTTCTGGGACCAAGACGACCCTTACGATATGGGAGGGGATCACTGTTTCTTGCCGGGAGGAAATGGGAGGCTGGTTCAGGCATTGGCCGAGAACTTGCCCATCCTCTACGAGAAAACCGTGCATACGATCCGATATGGTAGTGAAGGGGTGCAGGTTGTTGCAGGGAACCAGGTTTTTGAAGGCGACATGGCGCTTTGCACTGTCCCACTTGGGGTTCTCAAGAGTGGTTCAATCAAGTTCATTCCTGAGCTGCCTCAGAGGAAGCTCGACGGGATAAAGAGATTAGGATTTGGATTGCTAAACAAGGTGGCTATGCTGTTTCCTCATGTGTTTTGGGGCAGTGATCTTGATACTTTTGGGCACCTTTCAGATGATCCCAGTCGTCGAGGAGAGTTTTTTCTGTTCTACAGCTATGCAACTGTGGCTGGTGGTCCGCTCTTGATTGCTTTAGTTGCAGGAGAAGCTGCTCTCAAGTTTGAGAGCATGGCCCCTACTGATGCTGTGACCCGGGTTCTTCAGATCCTCAAGGGTATGTCTTCTTCCTTCTTCAACCCAGGAAAAGAGGAAAAATTTAGGAGCTGTGCATGATTATGATAAAACAGTATAACACTTAAGAATTGATGCATGCAGGTATTTACGAGCCTCAGGGAATTGATGTGCCAGATCCCATTCAAACTGTCTGCACCAGGTGGGGTAGCGACCCCTTCAGTTTAGGTTCTTATTCAAATGTAGCAGTTGGGGCTTCAGGTGATGATTATGATATCTTGGCAGAAAATGTTGGAGACGGGAGGCTCTTCTTTGCAGGGGAGGCCACAACTAGGAGATACCCTGCAACCATGCATGGGGCCTTCCTGAGTGGTCTAAGGGAAGCTGCTAGCATGGCTAACCATGCCAATGCTCGATCCTTGCAAAGTAAAGTTGAGAGGAGCCCCTCCAAGGATGCTCAGTCTTGTGCTGATTTACTAGCAGATTTATTCAGAGAACCTGATTTAGAATTCGGCAGCTTTGCTGTTATTTTTGGACCCAAGTCTGATCCCAAGTCCATGGCTATCTTGAGGGTCACCTTTGGTGGCCCTAGGAAGAAGAACAATGAAGTATCAAAGCCTGATCAACAGCACTCCAACAAGTTACTTTTTCAGCAGCTCCAATCACATTTTAATCAACAGCAACAGCTCCATGTCTACACATTGTTATCAAGTCAGCAGGTGCTTGAACTGAGAGAGGTGAGGGGAGGAGATGAGACGAGATTGAATTACCTAAGCGAAAAGCTTGGAGTGAAATTGGTGGGCAGGAGAGGTTTGGGATCCGCTGCAGATTCTGTTATTGCTGCCATAAAGGCTGAGAGGGGTAACCGCAGACCCACTTCAACTTCTTTAGCTCTCAAATCAGGTGGGTTTATCAGTTTGTCTAAACTGCAAGGTTTGTTGTGACAGTTACTGATATGGATTAAGGCCAGAAATAATACTTGTTGGTTTCTTCTATAGGAACACCAAAGCAGAAGAAACCCAGTTCTTCCAAGCTCGCATTGGTCAGGTATGAATTGAAAATTTTCATGTAGTTTATTAATTGCTTTGATCATTTTGATACCCTCTTGTACTGATTAATTATTCTGGGTTTCCTCAGAAGGACTAAAGTTGTGAATAGTAACAATGACTCAGCTCCAGTTCCCAGTTGAAACATGTTAGGTGATTCTCATATCAAAGCTAAAGCAAACACTTCCATAAACCATATTTATTAGGTATGAGCAACTTGATCTTTAATCTGTGAAGGACGTGAGTTGGGCCGTGCTAATTTTGAATTGAATTGCAAAGATGAGGCAGCTGTGCAGTTGAGCGGAAGAGTGTAAAATTGTGGTAAAGATGCAGAGGGCTTAAGTTCTTGTAGGGTGCAGTAATAAGCATCTTATTGATACTGAGATCGGCAATGTACATTTAACCATTCAGTTTGTATATCTGTAATCATAAGAACTGTCATATCGATTTTACTCACCAGATAAATAAATGACATTCTTTTTTAGTATTGAAATTGGTAGCTTTAAATTAAGCAAAAGAATGCATGAGCGTGATATTTATATAGCTCCTGGAAGGAAAATGCTTTGACCTCTTCCTGTGGAGAGATGAATTGCCATATTAGGTAAGAATTAAAAAGCTATGTTGGCTGATGTTAAAGACAACTTTGTTATAAACTCACCTCAATCAAAACTTGTTAGCCATTTAAATATCAGAAACATAAGAATGTAAAATGTTAAAGATGCAACACCAAAATTTTTAAGTTATCTTCACATCTCGGAGAAGCCGTGCTGCCATGGATCCATATCTCCTTGCTTCCCAGTCACTGAGCTTCTCATTATTGGGAGCCACAATTGGCTGGCTGTCCTCATTAATTGCCGTAGAACCAGTATCTTCTACTTCCTCCACCTCACTAGAGCTCTCACCATTCTCTTCACTTGCATCACTACCTTCTGCTCTAACCTCACTACTCTTCCCATCAGACAACTGGGCTGTGTTCTCTGAAGACCCTAGTCCAGGCTTTAACCCCATCATAAAAAGTTGGATACTGGCATGTTGATACTTACTATCCATCTGCAAAGACAGAAGTTATTTAGTTCCAGGAGACGAGGCATATGTTTCTGGAAATCAATCTAAAAATGTATATGAGGTTCTGGTCAACTACCTTCCCCTTCGGAATGGTCTTCACGTCAAAGTTGTTCTTCCACATGCGAAGCATTTGTTCATGGACAGTTGTAGACCGAATCTCATATCCCAACTGAATGAAAATTCCAGTGACAAATGAGTGCATCCATGCATATGCTTCTCAAAGTCCAGAAAACAAAACTCCTAAGAAGGGATTACCAGGATTGTGGTTCTAGGTCCAGATAATGATATTATGGTCTTCAAGAGTGGTTCCAAGAGATACTCTGCATAAACCTTAAAATCCAAATTTGAAGAATCAATTTCTCTGCCAGGAGAAAATACTAATATCTGAAGTCGAGATTTTAACCACTGAGAGAGAGAGAGAGAGAGAGGGTGGGGACCCAAAGTCCAAAAAGTTTTAACCACTTTAAGATGATGAAATGACGGAGTAAAAATTCAAGAAACTAGCAATTGGACAACTCGAAACACGTGGGCTGAAGTAAAACAGGCAAGACAATTTTAATGCCTTTGCGACTGTGGAAAGCAGAAGTTAAAGAAAATCAGTTTCTTCTTTTTTTTTTTCGGGCGGGTGGGCCGGAGGGGGGGGGGGGGGCGTAAGAACTAAGAAGTGTCTGGTTGGAGGATTAGAGGACGAAGGGTGAAGTTGAGATTTGATTCCAAGACCTGGCCTGGCCACAACAATCCAAGGTCCTTACCACTGGGGCAAGCAGTACCTTCCACATGAAACCTGTCTAAAATAGTCGTACCATTTAGCAGGATTTTTCAGCTCTATTCCATTTACACCTACAAAAGGAACAGAAATCTCCTGACTTGGCTCTCCAGCAGTGTCTTCTAAATTCATGGTTACCAATGAGACACCCTCACAACTCTACAAAAATTCTCCAAATGCCTCATGCACATGAATTCTTAGGAAATTTGATGAATCTAAAAAGAAAATTTCATGTAGATTTAGCAATTTCAATACCAAAATTAGGTCTTATAAAAACTTGTTCCTTTTCCTAATTTTAGTTTATACACCCAAAGTATTGTGCTTACTGTTTCGGTAGTACTGATGCAATCAATCTCCATGTGTACTTTACAAGATATTCTAGCTACATTATCTTTAAAAAATCGATGGATGCACTAAATTTCACGTCTAAAAACCTACCAGTTTTGAATATGCCAAAATATTTACAGAATAAATACCAATAACCCATGTGGCTAGGTTGCAAAAGGACCAATATGTTTTCATAGAGTGAAGTGGATTTTCCTACCCATTTGATTATTTAAATTATTAGGTGCAATTACCATGCATGCAGAAAGAAAAAATCCAAATTAAAAAAAAAATGCTGATTATTTTCTCAAGGCGTTACCTCTTGACTAGTTAAGAAAGGTCATACCCAGTGCACGACGTTCCTGCCACTGTGGGGGTCTGGGGAGGGTCATAATGTATACAGCCTTACCGCCTCTTAAAAGAGAGTCTGTTTCCCGACTCAAACCCCGTGACTGCTAGGTCGCAATGGATTAACCTTACCATTGCGCCGAGGTTTGCCCTCTCTCCTGACTAGCAAGTTAATGGTGATATATATGATCGGTCTTAATAGTTTCCTAGGAAGGTATTGAGATCTTGCATATTCTAGGTCACCAATGCACAAAGCCTATTGCATGGCCACGCAAAAATCATGGCTATGGCCTGGAACAATGACATGGAACCTCAATGGATGGAGCCAAATAATAGTACAGAACTGAGTTCTGGTTCGAGTAAAATGAGGAAACATAACTCGTGCAATGAACTTACAACATCAGTGCCAATGATATAATCAAATGGAGGATCGACAGTCTTTATATGCTCCTGATTGCCCCAATCCAACTCCATAACTTGAATCGAACCAAATGATGCTACAAAGCAAAGAACTTCAATATAAGCTAACTATATCAGTACCATAACATTCAATGTAAAGCATTTCAAATAACATGCATAACTAAATACTTCTACATTTCAATCTAATTAAAATATGGTTAACCCTTGAAAAACTAGTCCAAGGAGAATATGAAACTATAAATGCCCGATTATAGCAAAAGCTGATTGATCAAAAAGGGATTCAGTTTTGGTAAAACTTTTCCAAATGACAAGTTTCAATGCACACCTGAATCAGGGTTTGTCTGCATGACTCTTGAAGTGTTCCGCTGGATGTTCTTCATTAGTAAAGGCAAAACCTCAACTTGATCCGTAGAAATAACATCACACCCTAGCAACGCCATGCCTGAAAAGAAGAACTCTACATTCAAATCCATTCGGCACCATGCCAAGTAAACTTTTAACCTAGTTCAAGCTAAGGATATCACAGAAATGAAACAATAGGAAGTACACTGAACATATTTGAATCTGAAGACACATAGACATGATCACATAACAGTCATTTAAAAGTAATGAAATGATAGAAGAAGCTCACCAAATCCAGCAACTCCACAACCAGCTCCAAGTTCTATAACACGTTTCCCCTTCAATTTAGTTGGGCAAAACCTACCCTTCCTGCAATTCCTTTCCTGAGTAATTGAAAGCAGATAATAATAAGTGGAACGGTGCTAGCTCACGCTAAATAACGTAAAACTTCTATTTCCTTAGCTCAGAAGGATATTAGCTGATACAGAATATTGCAGGGTCAATTTCCTAATATATGAACAGAAAAAAATGAACCTGACAAGATCATAAAGAACATGGCAGTACCAGAAACTTCGCAAATACAACTGATGAGTCCCATACTGTAGTTCCCAAATGTTTGGAATTAGGATCCTGCCACCAGAGAAATCAAACATCATAAATCACATGAATTTACTGCGGTCAGGGAACAAGATATAAAATAAGAGGAAGAGCAAGCTAACATGCAGAACATAATATTAGATGTCTAAAGGTAAATGAATTTCCTATTACTGGGAGTAAAACATCAATTGGAAGTGTCATTCTAAGAGATTCCATATACACTATAATATTCATAGGAAAAGATGTAGGACCATAAATAAAATAAAATTTCTAACCAAATAACATTAAATCTCACCACTGAAAGTAACATTCTCAAGAGTACCTGGTTAGTTAACCTGTTAATAATGAAGTGTTCTGTGCATATACTGCATAATGCATAAAATCCCATCATGGAAAATCAAGTTGATGGCATGCTGTACTTTAGAACTTAACCATTGCACAAGGGTTTGCTCCTCCACTTTGTAATAGTTTTAGATTGAAAAAGGTGAGAAATTTTCTGCACTTATTACAAACCCATAAACAATAAAAACAAGCCTTGTTTATTGAAACTAAGATCACGACCTTATCATTCATTTTGTATAAATTCTGTAGATGCCTTGTTTGGTAATATTACTATATTATATGCATATGGAGGATCTAACCAGACAGGCTGGTATCATCCAGAATATCAGCTGCAAGGGTTGCATCTCTGTAAAACAACAAACTCCAATGCACTAAAATTTACTAAAATATCTGTACTACTAAAATAACAGAACACCATCCCTAATTTCCACCAAAAGGAGAAACAACTTTGTACCTGAGAAAAATGTAATTGATGGCTCAGAATTTCAAGTATAATTGCCGAGGTACTTGGAGAATTTAACCTAGAAATCCACATTCCATCATAAATTTGAAGTTTAGACAGAATAACATAAAACAATATGGGATATTAAAAGAAAAGAAATTTACATAGAAGAAGGTACAGGTTCATGGAAGCTGGTTTTGCTTCTCAAAACATCGATTTCAAAATGAATGATTCCAACCCAATCAATCATGAATCCATTAAATTAACAGGAAATGAGGATAGAGCAAATTTTGCAGGTATCGCTAAGTAATTACAGAAAAGATTTATAAGTTCGGTCGAAATATAGGATTGGCAGATTAGGATTCGCCTGAGATTTCGTTTCTTGATACCGTAACTTTTGAAAGGTGAATACAGCATATTACCTGTCAGCATCCATTGCAAGCTCCAGTTCTCTTTGGTAGTGAAGAGTGTGAAGGAATCTACGAATCGGAACTTCTTTAGAGCTCGCACTAATTTGAACACTTACCTAGCCCTTTTCATAGTTGCTTTCTGAAATCTTAAGGGTTCTGAGTCGTAGTCGTGTCTCGTTGCCAGGTGTTTTAAGAATCCGCGACTCAGAATTGTTGATCCCAATTACTGGATAAAAACACAAGAATCGTTGGGATATTTTTTGAATCTACCGATTTAAAGCTCTTTACCGATTCGAATGAGATTAGAATCGGTATTGATCGCTTCCGTCCCCAATCTTGTGTTTTAAAACCCTGCTCGTGAATCGTGACTGCAAGAGCAGCAGATCGATCCGGACGGTCCAATGGGGTTCAGCCATGGGCTGACGATTCCAATTGATTCATTTTGAGCTCTGGATGTAGCACTGCCTATAACAAAACTGGAGACAAATCATTCAGTTTGTAGGAAACCACAGTTCAATAATTTAAAACTTGGAATCTAGGATTGAATCAGTCTCTTCTGATTCTGGTTCTGGTTCTGGTTCTGGTTCGGATTGGATCAAGTTAAAATAGGTACAAAATCCTAGAATCTGCTTCTCCAAATCGATCGATCATGACTAAATCCACCAATCCAATTTCAAAATTTAGAATATTGATACAGTTTGGTTCAAAGGATTCGTTAAATTTTTTATTTATTTTTTCACACATTTTGATGAGTCAATATCATATATATTATTTTTCAATAATAAGCCAATATCACATTAAATGGTCCTCTTTCTGGTTCAATGTCGAATTGATCTATGCGTAGGTTCTTTCCCTTCCTTGGCCCATTACGTTTGATGAAACCCCAATTTAGTGGATATAATTTTTCCACCTCCCTCACTCTCCGAGATAAGATTCAATCCCAGGACTTATAGTGGTTACGAGTCATGTATATTATAATTAGATTGCTTAATATCTCAAAAGTTTAAAAAGATTATTTAATCAATCATGTGATACAATTATAGCAGCAGGATGATACTATATAAGGATAAAGGATCAATCTTCCATCTATGCATGCTTCATCATGATCTATGAATCTCAAGCATGGATTTAGTTATTGGTATCGATATTGATATTGATCTTTGTTGATACCAATTTGATCCGGAAAGGATTGGTGCATATTATTCATTTTTGCCCTCAGCTTTTCAGAAAAAGAATGCATTTTACTGTTTTACTCTGAAACAATATGAGCAAAACATCTGAATCGATCAAAGACCGAGAATCAGTCTCAACTAATACAGCCGATACGATACTGATAGTTTTAGAAGCCATGATCCCAAGTCTGATCAATGATTGACCATTCCAATCAACTCTCAGAGTCAAAGATGCTCAGGCGCTTAGATGTTACTGGACGGTTAGGCAGACGTTGCATGCAAAGCCACTTCTTTTGTAAGAATACAATACGGAGTACCGGAGAGTCGGGAGACGGAGAAAATCTTGCGTATAATAATATCAGAGTGGAGCTTATTATGGTAGCTGACAGCCAACATGCAGCACACTCTCTCTCTCTCACACTCACAAGTCACAACTAACCTACACCTGCTTCTTTGCTTCTTTCCTCTTTTTGAGTTGACACCAAAACCAAAATCCGAAAAGGCAAATACCCAATTTCGTACCAAACACTTCATAATCCAGATCGGAAGTCCGCATTAGAAAGGTCCTCTGGCCAACAGAGAAGGAGAGAGGTTAATTATTAGGTATATGGGATCTGTTTCAGAGTCATCATCGTCAAAGACAGCGTCTCTGGATAAACTACTCCATATGTTTGGGTTTGAGATAGAGGAAGTATCGCCCAAGAGGCTAACGGGACATCTCAAGGTGACCGATAAGTGTTGCCAGGTGAGTGATCACTCATATCTTATAACAATTCATCACCTTAATTACCCCCGATCGATTCCTCTTTTTTTCCTTCTCATCTTCTGCTTGAAATTTGAAAGTCAAACCCAAAAACTCTTAACACCGTTTTGTCTGGTTTGATCAATCATTTCTCGCTCTGATGATGATGATGATCTTAATTATGAATATCAGAGATGGAAGGTGTTGCACGGAGGCATAGTGGCACTGATTGCGGAGTCACTGGCAAGCATGGGAGCTCATATGGCGTCGGGATTTCGTCGGATCGCCGGAATTGAGCTGAGTATCAACCATTTGGCCGAAGCTCACCTGGGAGACGTGGTTATGGCCGACGCCGCACCGGTCAATCTCGGCCGAACTCTCCAGGTTAGAGACGTGAAAGACTTTATTTCCTAAGTCACTAACCTAACCTTTGCCAAAACCAAAAATAATAAAAAAGTCACGAACCAACATCTCCTAACAGACCCTACCAATGAAGCCCTTCCAATATTGGGAGCATTCGCCAAGGGGTTGAAATCCTCTGTAATTCCGATCTTGTACAATTTCGTAAAATACCATTTTCAGGGAGTGACACGTGTATTGATATCAATACAATGGTCTAGATTTGGTACAACTAATAAAACCTTAAATCAGTGAAGAGTCATTTAAATCAGATCTGGACCATTGCATTGATATCAATACACGTGTCATTCACTGACAATGATATTTTACGAAATTGTACAAAATAAGAATTACAGACGATTTTTTTTCTTCGTGAAGGCATCCAACATTGCTAAAATGGTCATTTCGTTAGCAGTTCGACTATGTCCTTTTCTAATTGATTAATAAGGGTGAAGATTTTTTTAAACAAGTGGCATATAGGGACCACCGAGGTGGTAGTGGAATGGTTTCTTAGGACGGTAGTGATGTCATTTTGTCCGGAAATTGGAAAGAGACAGAGACAGCTAAGATACCTTTGTATTAGAAAGTGGAGTGGATGAGCCCGATGGGTATCGGATTTTGCTCCATTTATAGTCAAATTAGTTCGTTTATGGTCCGTTTATCCTTTATAATCCAATTAATTTTTTTATACCTTGATTAACTCATGTAAAGGCCTGCCTATAGCCCATTTATATTCCAATTATCTCTTTAAGGATCGATTGAGGATCGATTAAAACTTGATTCATTTTACTTTTATAACATATTGGTTATATATGTCTATGCCTAACATCTGAGGTCTGATTAACTAAACGATTGAGACCGATTATTAACACTAGCATTATTGGCGTTGTTAGAAGAATCTCATCTCAATTGTATATCCTATCATATGTACATTTTTTTCCTCTTGATTTTCTAATAATTTCTGTTTAGTTGTTATTGAGCAC
This sequence comes from Macadamia integrifolia, assembly GCF_013358625.1. Classification (NCBI taxonomy): domain Eukaryota; kingdom Viridiplantae; phylum Streptophyta; class Magnoliopsida; order Proteales; family Proteaceae; genus Macadamia; species Macadamia integrifolia. The sequence goes on along the minus strand of NC_056559.1, from coordinate 30,014,154 downwards.
ACTTCTTGGACATTCAAACTTCTTTTGGACTTTTTAAATCTTATAATAATACTTAATATATCTTTTCCTATGATGGATGATGATATAGATAATAGGTGGAGCAAATATATAGCACAAACAAATTTCCACATGGCAGTTATTTGTCCAAGTGTGTAGGAACTTTGATCCTAAAATATTATAAATTGACAAAATGAGAAAAAAAAATAAATATTAGAAAAATAGAAATAGCAACTTAATTATTGTATATGCTTTTGGTTTATTAAAATTTTATGGAATTCAATCTATGGAGTTGTATTTAAGATTATAAGTAGCCTAGTTGAGTCAAATTAATGATATGAGTAGTGTTTCAAATTTACATATTAATTTTCAAGAGTATCCATAATGTTATGAATTTGTTTGTTTGTTTGTTTGAGAAGGTATGGAGGGTGCAACTATGGAAGATCAATCCTTCAGCCCCTGAGAGTACAAAAGTTTTGATATCAACATCCAATGTTAGCATTATATCAAACTTGCCCATTCCAGTGAATGTGAAAAATGCTGCTGTGCCCCTCATGAAGTATGCAAAGTTATAAGCGATTCTAATTATGATTAGCATTATTCTTATAATTATTAATTATTGAAAACTAGTTATGCTAATGCAGCTAGTCCCACACCAGTGTATCACTCTCTATGGGGATACTTTTGCTGAATTGTAAAAACGTAGAGTTATTATGTCAGTTCTACCTTCTACTTGTTTTTTTCCCCATTTCTCCGTGTTGACATTGACAATGATGATGAAAATGAGGGTATTGCACGCATGATGTGAAGTAGTTATCCATGTAATAGTGGAAAGTTGTTTTCAAAAGTTACAAGACAAATTCGAGCTTTTTTTTTTTTTTTTTCATCTGAAGTATTTATTCCCTCGCCCTCCCATCAGAGTTAGAAGAGTACACAATAATACAAAGAGCAATATCACACATGCATAGATATACACAAGATACGTGGATATACAAAAAAAGGTATTTGATTGTGTTAGACTAAAATTTGTTATGTGACTAATCTAGACCATGTCCTCTATATCCAATGGTCATAATGAATAAATCATGTATCCGTGTGTGGTAAAATGAATATCTTGTAACATTTGGTAAAATAACATACCCTTGTGATAATAATAATTCAATTCTCTATATATCTATCTTTTCTTCCCGACTTTTCACATAATTAATTTTTGGGGGGCACTCGTTATCGAATTCTAAATGTCCTTTCTTTTCATTAACAACTTAGGTTGTATTTGATTTGCATTCTCTTAATAAATTTTGAATCTAGAATGCGTTCAACAATGAAGCGAGAAATAGAGAAGAACGAAGTATCAAGTATGAGAATAAGAATGCATACCAATACAACCTCAAGTTTCTCCCTTCCTTTAGTTCTCTTGCCATGACAACTAAGTCAGTCTCTTTTTTTACCAAAAAAAAAAGTCTCTTTTAAAAACACATAATCTATGCTTTTAGCCTCATCAAATGATCATGTGGCTCAAGTCTCAGGCAAGTTGGAGTACGTCACTGTGTGTCGCACACTAGCAAGTGTTATGTCTATGTCACTCTTTCGTCATTTTGAAGTGATCCCCTTTGCCTCCCCTGAATGATGTTCTATACCTTTAATGTGGGCCTAAGGCTCTGTTTGGTAGATTAAAAAAAAAAAAATGTTAAAAAAAAAAAATTTTTCGTCTGTGGGAAAAAAAAAAAAAAAAAAACAGAATAAAGCGTTTGGTGTCAACTTGGTATTTTTTCCTTTTTTTTGGAACAAAACGGGGAAAAAAAAAATCGCTAGAAACGCAAAATGATAGAACGACAAAACCTTATTCCGTCATTTATGTTTTATTTCAAATACAAAAAAAAGTGAAAACTAGAGCAATCATTCCTGAAATAGGTTAACCAAACATCATTTTTTCGTTTTAAAATCGCATTTTGATACAAAAACTGAAAATTTTGACACAAAACGTTGTTTCTGGAACTGAATGACTTTCAAACACAGCCTAAGTTTGTTTTCATGCTTCCTTCATAGTTCAAGGTAATTTGACGTTTTGATTAAACTATTAGATAATGAATGTGATCGTCAACTACCTCCCCATATTGTCAAGATTCCAAGGATTAAGAGATTTTCTTTTCATGGTGGGAGATGGTAAGCTTGGTCCTAAATTTATTGATGGGCCATTATGTTGAGTTAAAAACCAGATCAAGCTTAGCTCTTAAATATTTGGGTTCCAATTGGCTAAACAAATGGTGCTAATTTAAGGCCAGGGTGATCGGGATTGGTTGACCAGGGGTGTCAAACCCTAGCTTGAAACATTGAAATCGATTTAAATTGATCTAAAAAGTCAAAACTAAAAAGAAACCAATTTTGTGGAATCGGCAGAAAATCACACCAGATAGAAACGGTCAAAACCACATCAAACATGAAGATTGGAATGAAACTGAACTCTAAACAACCTGAAAAAAAAATCCCATAATTATGTATATATAAAATAAATTATAAATCAAACATAATATCAAATCGATAAGAGAAAATTGAACTAAACAGAATCCAAACTAGAACAAAAGTAGTCAAATCCAAAACTTCCCTTATTGATTTGGTTTCAGATTCATCTCTTCTCATACCGAAGCTGATTAATCCTGGCAAAAATCAAACTGAATCAACTGATTCGGAAGGTTTGGAAACATTTGTGTAAAAATGCTCATCCTTCTTTTTTTTCTTTTAATGTGAGAAAACCCTGATGAGGGAAGGGGGGGGGGATTTACAGACCCACACCAGAGCAGAAAATTGGAATGCGCAGCAATATTTTGCCATTTAGCAATTTCTTTGTACTTTTTATTTTCCTCCTCCCATCCCTACCCATTCTGATGTAGCTTATTCGGTCATTGTATGAAGATACTGCACCCCTGCTCACCCTATTTAGAGTCAAAATCAGATTGCCAGGTTCCAATATGTGAGAGAGAAAGCGAGAGACTACCAAGGCCACCAATTCGCAACAACATTGAAGTTCTCATATATCTTTTTCACTTAAAATGATAGGAGAAGTTTTCGATCACGTACCCCTCTGATGTCATCATTGCTCATTTGTTCACATCCTCCATTGATGAAGGTCCAAAATGCCCTTTCTATTACTCTATGAGTCTCGTTAAGCGTCAGAATCTATGGGTAAAGCAAAACTCAATCCATTGAATAGTATTCCGCTCTAAAATAAATATCTCATGTGACTAATGAATTGGGTCGAATTTTGACCTTACATATAAGATGATTTGGCCTATTTCCTCTCCTTAGTTCATTGATTTATATAATCAGGATGTTGAGTGTTACACGTGTCCTCCCTATCAATAATATTTCTTCTTACCAAACTTTTTTTCTTAGTTAATTATTCTAAAATAAGTGGATTGTTGAACCAAATGTGGTAGGTCGGATTTTGACTCTATATGCTCCATTTTTTCTTGTTTAATTATTAGTGGATATGTTATAGGAGAAAAAGGTACAAAATGAAAGAAGGGAGTTGGTAAGAAGGACTTGGAATCACATATGTATTTTTTTTTTTTTTTTCTCTTTTTTTGGTAAAACACATATGCACGATGTAAAATTGTGAATAAGAATGTCTTGAAAGGAATATGTTGTAAGGTAGGACTGAGTGTCATCAAATGGTTGGTTTCGTTCAATTTCAAATGATTTCATTTATTACATATAATGTCACTTCTGATTTTGGTCTAAACAATGGGTTGCATTGGCTGAAGTTGGATCCAAATAATCCGTGGAGGATCTATCAATGACCCAGCTTCAGTAAGAGGATTTAGATCAGTCCAATTGATTTTGATCCGAATCAGATCAGAATTGACCTGGATCAACACTAGAATAGGCCTATCCATTGAGGCAGTTTCCCGGATCGGCTCAATCCGGATCATGGATCGGATCGGATCCGATTTTATAATCCTTGACACAAGATGAAACGGGACCGGGGTCATGCTGATCAAAGTGTGGTGGTTGGTGAGCTTTACCAACCATAGGAAAGTTGGCCTAGAAGTGGGAGCCCACATGGCTTGAATTTATCTTTTATTTTGGCAAATTTATGGGAGGTTGAGTGAAAGTGACAGGGGCTCTCAAATCCTCTACGGATATTAATCCTGCGGAAACCATGCGGAAAATCGGTACGGGTAAGTTGGTAACCATTGTGAAATCACCGCACGCTTCCGCAAAACAATGATACGTAGAAGTTCCACACCGACTGTACAGCAGGACCAGAAGGTGGGGTCAAGGCGAAACGGGAGAAGAGAGAGAGAGAGAGAGAGAGAGATGAGTGAAGACGAGATTGCGTCTCTGTTCAAAGCTTACCTATGTCTTCGGATCCCTATATAAACCCTATCGCCATTCCTCGCATCTTCGTACTCCTTCCGAACGAGTTCTTCGAAGATCTCTTCTGTAAGACTTGAGCTCTTCCATTTCTTCTTCTTTGTCAGAAAAAAGGGAGAGAAAGAGGTGCGTATTGGCTTATTCCATTTCTATCTCGTCTTTTTTTCTTATGTAGGTCAGATCTTATTTGGTCTCTGCTAGATCTTGATACTCAGTCGCCATTATGGTTCTGTGTTGCTTAAAATTTTGATCTACCTATTTGGTTTCTCAAGATTGATAACCTAAACAGTTTGTTTCGTTTTTCCATGATTTAGGATCAATTTAGGGGTTTTCTTTCTTAAGTTCTTTCTCATCCCATCGTTTTCGTGTTTGGTTTCTGAAAGATTAAAATGTCTCTCTCAAGATTCCCTTGAAAATTTGTGGGTAAATTCAGACCTACGAGTAACCATCTGTTTCTCTTATCTCATGTCTTCGTTTTTGCTTGAATCAGTTTATGTGATTTGATTTGGATCATGTCGGTAATCCGGTCTTCAGTTGTATTTTGCGAATCTATGTTACAAAAGTCATTTGACAAATATTGAGACGTCATTTACTTCTCTGAATTTAATTTCCTTCGGATACTGCAGATCCATCATTTGGTTCCATAGATGGATGTGCTTGCTCTGCTCTATCCAAAAAAAGATGGATATGCTCTGTTTCTAAAATTGTAAACTATAGTATGCAATAATATAAATAAATAAATATATTAGTAGGTTTATAATCGATTTCATATGTTTCAATCAAAATCCTTCAGACCTTCACAGAGTCAAGGTGACTCCAATTCCGGTGGTAGACCAAATGGCTTTAAGTGATTCTTTCATTCTGATTTGAGACCAAATTATGTGTCAGTATCACGTCTGGGTCACCACAGGTTCCATGTTTGGCCACCACAAATAGTTATTGTATTAATAAATGGTGTTAACCTTGTTCAATCAAACTGATTATAGTTTTATCTGTTTTCAAAATGATATTTCTTTTGTTGAAATTCTCTTGCGTTTTTACAACCTATCTTAATTGATGTGAAGAACTGACATGTTTTATGCAAACAATCTTCCTTTTCTATAGACTAGAGATGGACACCTTCCTATTCACCTCAGAATCTGTCAACGAGGGCCACCCAGACAAGCTCTGCGACCAGGTTTCTGATGCCATCCTTGATGCCTGCCTAGAACAAGATCCTGAGAGCAAGGTTGCCTGTGAGACATGCACCAAGACCAACATGGTCATGGTCTTCGGTGAGATCACCACCAAGGCCAAGGTGGACTATGAGAAGATTGTCCGAGACACCTGCAGAGGCATCGGATTTGTTTCAGCTGATGTGGGTCTTGATGCCGACAAATGCAATGTTCTTGTCAACATTGAGTCGCAGAGCCCCGACATTGCCCAGGGTGTTCACGGTCACCTTACAAAGAAGCCTGAGGAAATTGGAGCTGGTGACCAAGGTCACATGTTCGGTTATGCCACAGATGAAACCCCTGAGCTGATGCCCCTTACCCATGTCCTGGCTACAAAGCTTGGGGCAAAACTCACTGAAGTGAGGAAGAATGGGACCTGCGCGTGGCTAAGGCCTGATGGCAAGACCCAAGTGACTGTTGAGTACAAAAATGAAGGTGGTGCCATGGTTCCTCTCAGGGTCCACACTGTCCTCATTTCAACTCAACATGATGAGACTGTCACAAACGACCAGATCGCCAAGGACCTGAAGGAGCATGTGATCAAGCCAATCATCCCAGCCCAGTATATGGATGAAAACACCATCTTCCACCTCAACCCATCTGGTCGTTTCGTCATTGGTGGACCTCATGGTGACGCAGGCCTCACTGGCCGCAAGATCATCATCGACACTTATGGTGGGTGGGGTGCCCATGGTGGTGGTGCTTTCTCTGGCAAGGACCCAACCAAGGTGGACCGCAGCGGTGCTTACATAGTCAGGCAGGCCGCCAAAAGTGTTGTGGCCTCTGGGCTTGCTCGACGCTGCATTGTGCAGGTCTCTTATGCAATTGGTGTTCCGGAGCCTTTGTCTGTGTTTGTTGATACTTACAAGACCGGTACGATACCGGACAAGGACATACTTGCTCTGATCAAGGAGAATTTCGATTTCAGGCCAGGGATGATTGCCATTAACCTCGACCTGAAAAGGGGAGGCAACTTCAGGTACCAGAAGACTGCTGCTTATGGGCATTTCGGCCGGGATGAACCAGATTTCACTTGGGAGACTGTGAAGGTCCTCAAGAATGCCAAGGCTTGAGAATCATAATCTCCACATGCGAACTTAAGAAGCATATTTGTATCTGCACATTGTTCCTGACAACATACATGGTAAAGAAGCATAGCGGAGTGAAAGTTTTGGATTTGAAACAGTTTCTACATTTGAAAGAAAAAACAACAAACAAAGCTGGTTTGAAAAAGTGAAATAAGGAAGAAGAAAAAGTTGGAAACACGTTTGAGTATTAGAATTGATCTTTTTTTTATTATAATTTTTGTGTGTCCTAAGTTTTTGGGTGAATTATTCTTCACTCAAAATACTTGCTCATTATTGTAGAATCCCAAAAAATTTGAGGAATTTATAAATTACTCAAATTCATTGTATGTGGTAATTCATAACTATAAAATAGTGGGAAAATACTTCTATCAGCCTTGACTTGAAAGCTTTCTCTCATGGGTTTTTTGTTTACATTTATTTGGACTGGTAGACATATTATTAAATAAGTTGGGAATTCTCTTGACAAGCCATCTCTCTCAAATTTGGCAATATATTTCAATTGAATAGCTCATCATGTATACATGTTCTCCTTTGAATTTTTAATAGTTACTGTGGAGTTGCCATTGAGCACACCTTTTGGACTTTCAAACTTCTTTTATCATAAACTGAGAAAAATTAATGTTAGAAAAACAAAAACAACAACTTTACTATTGTATACGCTATTTGTTTTACTACCAAAAAAAAAAAAAATGCTATTTGTTTCTTGAATTAAGTTATCAGGTTGAGTCAAATGAAATTTTTTTTTGGTAGAAAATGATTCTATTGAAATGAACGGATTACACACAAGTCGTCTAGAACCACTGTGGTAGACACACAAGGATTGGAAATATGGCAAATAGTCCTATCCGTAACGGACTGAACCCTCCTAGCAAGTGTATCGGTTATAACATTAGCCTCTCTTGGAATATAGAAAAACTGATAGTTATCAAAAACTGAAATTAATAGTGCCTATTCCAAATTTACCCTATTAAGTTTCAAAAGTATCATTTATTTGATGAATTTGAGGGTTTGAGAAGGTATGGAGGGTGCAACCATAGAAGATCAATCCTTCCACCTTAGAGAGTACAAAGGTCTTCATATCAACATCCAATGTCAGCATTATAGTTAATTTTGCACACCTGTGTTTGGATGCGAGCATCATTCTTTTTTCTTTTTTTCTTTTCTGATACAAGCTTTATGGGGGTATTGCATGGGAATGATTTGAGGTTTTCTCCGTATATCTGCTTTTTTTCCCTCACTTTGCACAATATGACATTTTGGGTACGAAGTAGAACTGCCATTGACAATTAACTCAAGCTATGTTTGGTATATATTATCAGAATAAACTTTGGGTCTAGAATGCATTTTGGAGCAAAAAAATTAGAGGAAAATAAGATTTCGAATGTGTCGTTGTTCTAAAATCTATTCCTAAAATACATACAAATACAGCCTTGGTCTCTTCTCCTCCTGTAGTTCTCTGTCGTATTGATGATGAGAAACCTTTAATATTCATTTGGCTTTATTGCCATAAACAGCTAAGTTATCAGTTTCTTCTTGCTTTTAGCCCCATCAAATGATCATGCAGCTTAGGCCTCATCATACAAGTTGGAGAAAGTATTTAAAAAATGGTATTGGAGACAGGACCATTGTCCTACCAAAAAAACAAAAGAGACAGGACCTTTGGCATTGAATAATTCATATGGATTAGCTAATCCAGCTATACAGGAAAAAAATCGTCTGCAATTCCGATCTCGTATAATTCCGTGAAATACCACCTTCAGAGGGTGACACGTGTATTGATACCAATGCAATGGTCTAGATCTGATTTAAATGCCTCTTCACTGATTTAATGTTTTATTAGTTGTACCAGATCTAGACCATTGTATTGGTATCAATACACGTGTCACCTCCTAAAGGTAGTATTACACGAAATTGTACGAGATCGGAATTGCAGACGATTTCAACCCAGCTATACATCGATGGATCTGCCAAATAGCTGTGTACCAGCCAGTATTTGCTGGATTAGTGGCTGCAGACGTTGACTAAAGTTGACCAAGTTGACCAAGTTGATTTTTATTTTTTTTAAACGAAAAGAAAAGTTATCCGACCCAACTTTTGTAAGCTTGATTACTAGGCAATTGCCCTATGAGACAAATTGATTGTTAATAATTAAAGAAAAAAAGGCTAGGCACACCGTTTGTGTACCACATACTCGTAGCTGTAGGTATTGTGTTTATCTAATTTTTTCCTTTTTAAATGATCCTTATGTTGTACTATGGAGACAGAAGAGAAGAGTCAAAAAGGAGATAGCGCAAGAGTTTTGGGGCTCCAACTTATTGATTAACTTCGTATATTTTCCAACTCTTTTATAGAGTCAATAGATCCGTTGAAAAACGGCTCTTTTCCAATCAACGGAATTGCCCCCAAATTTCTCCTTCTTGTGACCGTTATCATTCTTATAACCGTTATCACAGTAATTCCATGATGAGGCCGAATGGCCACCTCACCAACATCTCCCACTTGGCCATTCTGGCCGAATTCACAGTTTCCGTTCTCGTTTTTAAGAACCAACATTATGAAAAATTCCATTCATGTTTCTCAATTTCTAGGATCATGATGATATTTTTATTTCCGTTCCTAGATATCCGTTCCTATTTCTAGGAACGATCTATCATGATATTTCAATTTCCGCTTTCATTTCCAAGGGCATCCATCATGATATTTCAATTTCCGCTCCCATTTTCAGGGGCAATAAAAAACATTGTCATGATAAGGAACTTTAGTTCCTATTCCAAACTTAGAGATCTAAGTCCACTATTTATTCCGAACATATAGTTCAAGTTCCATTTACATTCCCAATTTTCAGGAATTACTTTCACATTACAGTTCCCATTTCCGGGAACATTCGTCATGACATTTCTAGGAACCATTTCCATTCCTATTTCCAAGAATTATTTCCATTCCCATTTTCAAGAAACATTTCCATTCAATTTTCCATGAATAATATTCATAAAATTTTGATCGTCATGACAAGGAACATTCAATTCCAATTCCAGACTTAGACCGACCTAAGTCCTTTATATATTCGGAGCACTTGGTTTCAATTCCAGAATTAGATAACCCTAAGTCCGATTAAATTTACATGCTTAACATAAGCTTCCGCATGAATTCCCTTTGTGGGGGGATCGGCCCAATATCGCTCGTAGGTACATAGGTTACTTTAATTTCACCTTTTCCTACTATATCTCGAATATAGTGCCACTACAAATTTTTATATGTTTCCCCTTCGAGTTATTACGGCTTGATTATCACAGAATATTTTCACTAATCCATTTACAAGATCCAGCCCAAATTCATTTATTTCCACTGGTCCAATTACAAGATCTTGCCCCAATTTATTTCCACTGGTCTAATTACAATATCCAGCCCAAATTCATTTAACAAACGTCTTATCTAGACTGCATGAGTACCATATTACAAGCAACATACTCAGCTTCCAGTGGGTGCCTAGCAACACACCCTTGTTTCTTGCTACCCCAAGAAACTATTGCACCTCCATATATAAACACATAACCAAAGGTGGACTTAGAGTCATCTCTATCACCTCCGAAGTCATCATCAGAGTATCCAATAACCACAAGCTTTTTCACTTGAAAATACAATTTCAAGTGTTTAGTTCCTTTAATATATATCATAATCATTTTCACAGCTTCCCAATGGGCAGATCCAGGATTTCTTTGGTATCTATTTACCAAACCAACTGGAAAAGCCAAATCCGGTCGTATACACAACATCGCGTACAAAAAACTACCTACTGCCTAAGCATAAGGTACATTCAACTTTTCCTGTCCTTCTTGAGGACCACCTTTTGATAATGTCATTCCCAATGCTATTGGAGTTACTAATGGATTGCTATTCTGCATCCCAAATCTTTTCAACACAGGTTTCCTGACTCAAACACAATCTTCGTTATAGATGTTTCCCCATATCCTTTATTTCAAATTGATCACTGAGTTCGTACTTGGTTCTCTCCAAGTCATTTCCAACTAGTCCCACTCTTAAAAAAAAAATATATATATATATATAGACAACTTTGCATCCTAATTAAAGGATCATTTAAATACCATGAACATTAGGACAAAGTATATACCAATATACAATATTTTCCTGTCCCATTCCCCAAAAACCTTTAGGTTGTCGCATAAGTGTACAATTTCTTCCAACTCACCATTGAGAAAAGCATTTTTGACATCCATTTGGAACAACTCTAAGTCCAGATGTTCAACAAGTGTCAAAAACAATCTAATAGAGGCAAATTTCCCTACCAACAAATAAATATCCTAGTAGTTTTATTCATACCTTTCTGTGTATATCCTTTTGCAACTAACTGTGCCTCGAATTTATCAACAGACCCATCTTCTTTGTACACATTTCAAACTATGAAATTTCTACCTCTTGTAGGTCATAAGTTTTCATAAAAACAATTTCCTCCCACATCGCTTCACTATAGGTTACAGGATCGACTACTTCTTCCACATCTGTGTCAATTGTATGACAAGATGATTGACATAATTAAAGGTAATAGTCATCTAAATAAGTTGGGGGTACTCTATTTCTTTTACTCCCACTTACCCTCGGCTCCGGGTCTTGTCCTTGATGATCAACTTGATCTTCAAAGCTTGGATTCCTTGATAGAAAAAATTATTGGTTCCTCTTGATGGTCAACATCGTAGTCATTTTCAATGACATGCAAGAGTTCTATATCCTCCTACAGTGGTTCCTCTTCTAGTTTCTCTAGAAATTCCGCATCACGACTCTCAATTACCACTTTTCAGGGTGATAGAAACTAATCCCTTTATCATTTAGGATATCATATGAACTTGCATCTGGTCGTTCTAAAATCCAACTCTTTCCTTTATGACACAGGCATTTGTACATGGGCTACTAATCCCTACTTCTTTAGATTTTCTATGTTTGGTTTACTGCCTACCCCTAATTCATAAGGTTTAATCTAATTATGCAATAACATAAATCCATGGAAAAACACTCCATAATGTTGGGCTTTTCCGAAATCAAAGTTCTATATGTCAGCATAATTTCAGATCCCAACCACCTTCCATTGCATATTATCAATTTCAGATCTCATATCATAAATAATCCCATGCAAATGCACAAAAATAAAACTTTAAGCATAATCCACAAGATCCGTACAAAAATCGGATCGTCAGGCTCATTTTGCTTGAACAACCATAATAACTAAGCTTTAAAAAAAATTTCCAATACAAAGATTGCATTGATTACCAGCCTTTTCCTGATGTCCAAAGTCATTTTGTCAACTTTTAGTAACATGTCGATTAACTCATTTTCGACATCAAAAAAAAAAACTTAACTGGCATTGGAAGTCCATAAGTCATTAGCATCAGGACATATTTCATGTCAGACCTTCCATTGATTCACTAGGTGAACAAAGATTGGGTTCAACTGAACAAATCTCCTCAATTCATTCACAAAAATCCAAGGTAAATCCAATAACATAGCTAACAATGATCATTTACCAAAAATGATACATAACATGACCCATCATTAACTTTGATACTTCCAATACCACTTGTAATGAAAAGCTAATATATATTCAATATATTAGACTACTAAGCTTGTCTTGCTAAAAGTAGACAAAATAAACTCGGACAGATCATATGAGATTACCAACTAAATATATCAATAAGTTCCAAAAATTCCATTGAGCATATATTATCACTGAAAATGATGCAAGAAAAAATAACATTTAATAAAATGATTGCATCGATATATTATCATTGGCATACCAAGACCATGTGGTCTAACAATTGGTCCACTTGAATAGACTATCAAGCAATCACGTCATATGGTTCTAACGGATATCAAGTCCAGTCTAACCTCAATCATGACTGAGTATTTTTCCACCATCTAGTTAGTATAGAATACAAATATTTTTCCCACCAAACCAAAACTATGGCTAGAGGTGATCATCGACCAAAACATAGTACATTCCCATAATAAGAGTCTACCTTGACTCAAAGTACTATAATGGAAAATAATTGCCAATCCATAAAGCCCATGGAGGTGGTGTCACGTAAATGACCCAAACCAACTCATCAAACCTTTAACATATATATATATACTCCATGAAATTTATAAATATGCTTAAAAAACCAAAAGGTTTGACACTTTCCTTTTGGGTTGAATAATCCAAAAGGAAATACATCAGAGACCTATTTTGGGCTATAGATCATTTTTAATAAGATCCATGATCTCTAGAACATATAAAACATAACAAGAATACATTCAACATGTAAACTCTTAGTACACAGTATTTTCACAATTCCAAAACATATCAACCTATAATACGGACATTATAATGCCAAGGTGATAACGAAAAACAGGAATTCAAATTAAGATTGCCATTCAATATCTTGAATGCAACCACTTATGCATGTGAAGAACATTAGAAGTGCGTCTCCACTTCAGATATAAAACTCTAATAGCAGCATATTCAATATTATTTTAAAAAATAATAATAATAAAATATTAAATGAAATTGTAAGTGGACAGACATTATTATATATGACCGAACTAGTAAAAATGGCACCATTATGATTGTAAAATAAATTACAATTGTTCATATAAGACAAGTTACCGGGCCATTATAATATTTATAATAATATTGTATAAATAACAAACAATACAATAGTAAGTGAACCCATGTGATCATGCATATTTAATATTATATAAGTAACAAACAATATTATATAATTATAAATTGTAAGTGGCCCTATATAATGATAATTAAAGGTCATCACTTACCTCTGGCGTGTTTGGAAAAACAAGACATTGTACCGACCAAAATGTAGATAAAGACGACGGTCGGCAGTGGCGGTCGGCGACGATGAGATTACGTTCACAATAGCGGGAGAAGCAAGAAGATGCTAGCAACTGATCGATCCAGTAGAGGATAGATAGATAGTCATGGCAGTGCCGACTCCGGTAAAGACAAAGAGGAAAGTGTAGATGCACTCGGCGACCAGGATTGCCTCTCGATGAGTGTCCAAAGTGATCTTTGCATCTAGATCTACCGATTCTTCAGATCTGATTTCTGCATCTGGAAGCACCAGTTTCTCTTTTCGAAGAGGAGTTGTAGCTTTTGTAGACCAACGCCGGCCGTGACATCCTTTCCAGTGACGGAGCAGGCGGTCTGTTGGTAGGTGGGATCGATGGCGTGACCCTGAGAATACACGACCTCTGTCTTCACCACACCTTCTAGGCACTGAAGCTCCAGTTCCACTCCCCAGAATCACCCTACGCCGAACTAGGCAAACTCAAGACCTAGCCAGTCTATTGGATCTTGCGGTGAAGTTGTACGATTCCCCATTGCCGTGGCACCGTTCGACATTGTTGATCATCCTTAGCTCTGATACCATTGTTGTATTATGGAGACAGAAGAGAAGAGTCAAAAAGGAGATAGCGCAAGAGTTTTGGGGCTCCAACTTATTGATTAACTTTGTATATTTTTTAACTCTTTTATAGAGTTAATAGATCCGTTGAAAACCGGCTCTTTTCCAATCAACGGAATCGCACCCAAATTTCTCCTTCTTGTGACCGTTATCACTCTTATAACCGTTGTCACAGTAATTCCATGATGAGGCCGAATGGCCACCTCACCAACAGACACTTGGTGATGCAGTTTTCTGCTCAGTTCGGACCTGCACAACATAGATTAGAAATCATCCTGGAGGAAAATTCGGGGTCGAGGCTCAATGCCTATGTCACGTTTCAGATGAGAAAAAAAGAGGAAAGGTATGTAGAACTCTAAGTGTGTTAAGAGTCTTACCCCTGAAATCTGTTAAGTGTCCTTTATATAGAGGTCGTCGGTGGCTCCCACTATCAACTAGCTGGTTTTTTTCCTTGCTAATGTGGATCTTCTAGCTATTGGTAGGCTAGTCACTATCTAGGTCGAGGTGGTAGATCTTGTAATAGTTAACTTAACTATAGTAAGATAACCACCTAACCTATCCTTGGTTAGGTTTGTTAGCTATGGTTAGGTCTAGAAACAGCTATGAATGTCATTGTCCGATGATCAAGTGCATGATCTAGGTTTTACATGGATAATTGACACCACACGTGGGGGCAGGGTATAAGGCTTACTTAAGCTATAGCTCCTTATGAGATAAGAGATCAGCCTCATAAGAGACGACCACGTATGGTCGGGTTACTATCAATCGAGGGTAAGATGTGTTTTTAGGTAGGGGGAATGGGCACTGACCAGCGCCTTTACCGATTGGTGTCATGATGTCTTATTTGTTGCGCCAAGGTCGGATATAGAGAACTGATCAAGACTATAATTGGTCGGTACTTTAATATTATATCATTTGCCCCCCATTTCCTTGAGTATCTGGAAGAGGAAGTCAAGGGAGTAGAGGATGTATATTCTGTCCTCCCCCTTCTACCTTTGTGGTTGTTCGTCACTCCTATGTGTGGATGTTGAGGCCTTAAATAGACTTGATGCCCTCTCTCAATGCACGTGCCGTCAAGTCGATGGTTTCAATTATTAGTGTCATTGAGTGTCATGATATCCAGCTATATGTGAGGTGGTTTTCTTGATATCAAGGAGGGAGAGGACACGCATCCGCCTATGCACAACAAGGGAGTTTTGCCTCGAATAGTTGAGCTTTCCTCATTTGGAGCATTGATGATTTCTCATCTGGTAGTCTAGATTGCGTGGGATTGTCCTATGCTTTCCCAAGGGTTTAAATAAACCATTTTCTTTTTCGAAAGGTCACTCTTGGAGCTTATAAGTCTAGAACTACTGCTATCTCGACTGCCGCTACCGTCTCCTTCTTTCATTTTGGTGGAGTTGGTGTTTGCAATGATCATTGTCGTTGGCTTGTTTCTGCCATCCCTTATGTTTCCCCTTCTATCTTTCTCTCAGTCTTGGTTTCTTCAATTCAGTAAGTCCTTTCTTCTTCTTTTATAAGCTTTTATTCTATTCTTTTCTGCAATTGTGTCTAGGGACACTTCTTCGGATTACTCTAAGCCTAGTGTTGGGACTTCTTTTGCTCCTCTTGAAGGCGATAGATCTATTTACCAAATTTCTTAGGGAAAGAAATTCTCTGTACCCAAGAAGACTCGCAACAAGATCACCTTGGGTTACAACCTCAGAATGATCCTACCTCTAGGTTTCATGTAGGTGATCAGGTCGTGTTGTGGATATCGGTCAGGGATTTGGAGAAGTACCAGCAGGTTTATCATATTCATGACTCTGTGGCCTTGAGGGTTCCCAGCGAAGGGGAGAGGGCTAATGGTGGCATGGAAGGGGAGGCATGTTTCTATGGGCATTCTCTGATTGTTGGTCTCCGCTTCCCCATACATAAGTTCCTTTGTCGCATTCTTATGTATTATGGCATTATCTTGACCCAGTTGGTTCCCAATTCTTGGAAGATTCTGTTGGGATTTTATGTTAGATTGAGGCGTCTTGATAGGACTCCAACCTTGAAGTTGTTTGTGAGTGTATATACCCTCTCTAGGCACCCCTCCTTCAACCTAGGTGTCTTAAATTTTAACAGTTATGCCGGAAGCTTTATCACATGAAATAATGTAACACGTGTATAATTGCATGAAATGATTGGAAAAACTATTAAAGCATCACATGGAATTATACATAATCTATGTTAAAATCATATTAAATGATAGAAAATGCAACTAACTTATTTACATATATGTGCGATGCCTCATGAAATGATGATTATGATTGTTATTTTATGTGTTCCTTCTCAAACCCTAACAAGAGGTTCTTTTCTCTTGAAGTTTTCGTTACTTTGACTCTGTCCATGGAGGAAGAGTGGGTGATGAGCTTAGAGCGAAGGTAGATCTGTGAGGCATCGAAGATTTTGTTACGTTGGAGATCAGTGTCTTCATCGACAACGATGGTCATGAGCTACCGTGGGGAGGAGATCAAATAGGCTAAGATGTATTGCAAGCGGGAGAAAATGTAGTCTTGGATCTGGTGGGGTATGAGTTGGTTCGCCATGGTGCGGAAAATCATTATTGAGGTTACCACAGAGGCATAAACTGATAGGACTTTGGACGTCGACGGGATGGTGGTGAAGTCGAACATGCTTGTCTGGTTAATTTTCCGCAATTTCGTATTATATGAGAAATACACAGAAAGTTGGGATTGTCAATCCTCTTCACAATGTAAAGGTTTATATAGGTGGGATATGATACTTCAGTCCTCAAGGTTTATATAGAATATAGACTTAAGTGGGAGGACGCTGGATTTCCGCTCCTACTCCACTGGGTGCGGATAAGGCCAATGGCCACTTACTTTTATATACATCCCTTTCACTCTGACAGAGTTTAGATCGGGTTCTCAAAAAAGATGATTAGTCTCTGTAGTGATGAATGATTGAGAGTGATTGAGAGCATCTGACACATGTTTCCAAGTCCTTCAACCATTGGATATTCGCATATTCGCTATACCATCGCATTCATTGCAAATGATGTTTTTATCCTCCAAAATCACCCAAACAGTGCCACCGTATTCTCAAATAAGGGTCTGATCCCAACTCACTCACACATGTATACAATATGAATCAGTGTCTCAATGTCTAGTACAATTTAATCCACACAAATCGACAGACAAAATCCACCATAAGATTTTACCTTGTACTATCCCATCCATGTGGATTAATCGTGTACAAAAATCTGATCCGCTTTTTATTTTGATAAAAATCAATTCCACAATTATCTCCACTGGGCATTGATTCTTTGAGTCGAAAAAGCTATCGCCACTACGGCCACGCAAGTGTTATTAGGAGGTTGAAATTCTCAGTCTTCACAACGTGAAAGCGAGGGGTAGAAATCGTCTGAAATTCGCATCTCGTACAATTCCATACAATTCCACCCTAAACGGCTGACACACGTAAATATTCCATATCTACGGTTCAGATTAATCAACCATAATACAATGTTAATCAACCATAATACAACTATAATACAATCTGAACCGTAGATATGGAATATTTACACGTGTCAGCCATTTAGGGTGGAATTGTATGAAATTGTACAAGATGAGAATTTCAGACGATTTCTACCCGAAAGCGAGAGATCAAAGAAATAGATCGCTTTCGTCATTTCTCAAACGTGACTCATCACTGGTCACTAGTCACTGGTCACTCGTCGTTTTGTGGTATTATTAGATAAAATAATGAATAAAATGTATTTTAACGAAATGACAAATAGAGAAAAGAGGAGCGCCCGCCTCACGAGTCAAGTCCATCGCATGGAGCCATGATACAAGTTGGTGGCGAGGGTTGGGAAAAGTGACCAGCACCGATTCGCACAATTTGTCAAAAAGTAAAAAAATAGGGAAAGTGGATACTTTTTGGCAGAGGGGAAGAAAACGATAGATGGGATAAAGTGAAGAAAATGGGGACCTCTGACGCGCTTAAACAAATTTTAATTAAAAAACAGCATCATCTTGAACCACTCGTTGCTTTACTTATTTCAGTCTCAGTCGTTGGTTTAGGGAACTTTAATCTCGATCGTTGAATGTGTGAGGCCCTTTCACCTGCTTATCCTGATGGTAGGTTTCATTCTTGACTTCCTCCACTTCTTTGCGGATCTCTATATCGCTGTAAGCACCGACACCACTCCTGGCTTCTTTTATAAACATTGGATTCTCATTTGTTACATTTTTCTCTCGAAATATGAAAGTGTTAGCTTTAAAATAATTTTTATTTTTGTTAAAAATCAGTAAAGAATATTATTAGAAAAAAATTAATGCAATACAATATAATACTATAGAAGAAAAGAAATTCAAATTGCAATCCACCTTCGACATGACCATCAGCAAACTGATAATCTAAATCAAATAGCAAAGAAAATAAAACATAACCTCATTGCCGCTGCATGATTTGCTAAACCATCCGCAGCTGAATTTGCTTTCCAAAAATTATGAGTAATTTTCAATGAGATTCGATCCAAATAGCTTTGTAGTGGAGGCATCTTTGATGGAAACAGCATCGGATGTTACCTGTTAAAACGGGAAACACAAATAGAGGATCAATAATTACCTCGATATAGTTTTTCCTCGTAGCGGAATTGATCGAGTTGCATCACACGTCGATTTGCGCGTACAGTGACGAACAAAGGATTGCGACGATCTCACTAGGTAATATTCCACCCTCCAAACCCAAGGATTGGAATGGAGATCCTTGGAGACATACTCTCAATGAGAGAGACAGAAGGGAATAGGGATAGAGAGAGCTCTTGAGATTATGTCAAAACCCTAATTAGCTTTGTGGCCAAAACCCTCTTATTTATAGAGAATTGGCCAGGTAGGGTTCCTAATCCTAGTGGGCCTATGATTACCCCAAATGGATAACCCACGAAGGAACCGAGTCAGGACCCAGTCCGACCCAAATTAATTAACATTACCATTCCTAATGCACTGAATCGTGGCCTCAGAATCCCCTTCCTCCCAAATAACATCCAAATTCATGTTCATTTTGATTCCTTCAAAAAATGTAGCAAACTCCGCCCAAAAGTTGATAGCAATACCTTCATAAATTGCAAAGCATCGAAGAGGACTTCCCAAATGATTGTAGAAGACACCACCCGCTCCCGAATGACCTAGATTACCCCTACAACATCAATCAAAATTGATATAGCCCTCTCTCAAGTGAGCCCAACGAACTTCAAAAATACCTTGGGGTTGCGAAGAATAGGAAATCCACAACTTCCTAGATAAGAGAATGTCAGCCATAGATCTTATGTGAATTTAAATACAATTAGAAAATCCTTGAATCTCATTCACAGTAGATCGAATCACCACCTGCACATCTCTACTTATATTCTCGAACCTATGTAGATTCCTCTCCCTCCAGAGCTGATAAGGGGTAATGGTTGCTGCTTCCTGCCAAACAGATTTAATTGGGATCACACTTGCCTTCCTCTTCCACCAAGAGAAAAATTCTTGAATGGAAGGGAAACCAGACCATCTAAGATCGAAAACAATTAAAGAAGCCCAACCACACCTGTTGCGAGAAATGCAATCAAGGAAAATATGGTTTGTAGTCCCACCATTAGCACGACATAAGTTGCACCGAGATGCTAAAGGCACAACTCTTTTGCAGACCTTCTCATCTATTGGAAGACCACCATGCACAGATCTTTTACCCTTATTATATCTTGAACTAAAATGTCTTAAATCTAAATACTATTTACCCTTATTACATCTTCAACCCTAAAATCTCAAAAAAATATTTTGAAACCTAGTACTTGCCCCTCACAACTTCGATGTCTTCGTTCACGTAGTTCAGCAGCGACTGACGAATCCTTATCGACTCCTCATCTAAGGCTTATTATCTGACATGGTTTCTGTTTTCGCTCAGATCCTTCTTCATCATGTCTTGAGCGAGGAGATGATCTTCTCCTGCTTGATAGAGAGGTTGTCGTGTTGCCTAAAAGAACGACAGGATGACCTATGCCAGAGAATTTAGGGAGAACGGGTTGAGGGGTGAAGGCAAGGATGTGTTTGGAGTCGGTGATCTGTTTATAGATCATCTCAATTGAAGGTCTCCTCTATTACATCTTCTTCCCCGACCTCCCTTCATCCGCTCTGTCTTCTTCTCCAAGCCAAGCGAAGAACACCATCTTTGTAACTCTCTTCTTCAAGCTAAGCAAACAAAGTACTTTTTGTATATCTATCCTTGTTCAAGAAGAATCTCTCTCTGCAACTATGAAGGTCTATCTTTGCGATTTGAGACAATCAAAAAGATTCATTTTTTGGTCGCTGATTGAAATCGTTGCTCATAAAAACCCAATCCCAGGTACCTTGGGGGATTTTTTTGTTATTATTTTTTTTATTTATTATTTTTATTGCTGCTCATGTGATTTTAGACAATTTTCTCTTCAATTTCTTATATTCACAACGAATGTTTGTACCTAGGGTTTATTTGATTGTTGATTTCTTCTAAAATCGGTCCTAGTTTTTGTCTCCAGTTGTTGATTTATTTTGTTCATCATTTGAATCAAGTCTAGTCCAAAACATCCGAAATTTCCCCCTTACACTTCTTTGTTTCCATTCTGATAAATTGCAATGGAGGAACACAATATTCTAAGGCGATTGCAGCAGTAGATACACACTCATTTCTTCTTTCTTTTCCATCTCCATACAGCCAGCATTAAGAAAAAAGTGTTCCAAGGTATTCTTTGTCCACATCTAGAGTCAAGTTTGGGAGTTGGTTTCACAACTTGAAGACCATCAGATTGGAGAGGTTACTCTTCGTAGTTTATCGCAGATGAGGAGTTCATATATGCAGATCGACAAAAAAGATGAGGTTTTGTATTGAAAGGGTAGAGAGTAAAATGACATTAAAAAGGGTAATATGGGCATTAATAAAAATATGGCATAACTTAACGGTTTAGAGCAAACATAGTCATGTTTTAGAGGGAAATGAAATAAATAAAAATTCAAGTTGGTAGACGTAATTGGACCAAAGTACAAGGGTGGGCAATGTAAATTTCCCTTATAATTAGAATTCATTATAAGAAAATAAAAAATTAAAAAGTACCAATAATTTGGGAAGAATAAAAAAGAAAGACATAAAAGATAATGAGTGAAAGATAAATATTTAAATAATAAAAGGGTCAAGCAGTCAAGTATTATTAACAAAATATGAGTTTGTATTTTTATATAATAGTATAATATGATATGATATATAATTTTTCAAGATATAAAATAGGTAAAAGCTATGAAATTTGGGTGCATTAATTGCATTTATGTTGACATCAAGCTCAACACTAGCTAGCCATCCATGGTTTCAGAAATTGGAATCATTCCCAAAATAATAATAATAATAATAATAATAAATAAATAAATAAATATTTGAATTGGAATGGTTGAATTTGTCTATTCAGATTGGAATTGACTGTGATTGATCCATCTGATTTTGATAGATTCGTACTATTTCTGCTTCATTTCCAATCAATTCTCACTATCCGTTCGATTCTGAGTGATTCAGATCAAAATCGGCATTGACCGATTCAATCCTTGATTTTGAATTAAACTAGGCCAATTTGGTTAACCAGGATGGGTTCTAATCAATTCCAATACTTGGAGGCTAAGACTAAACCATCCCCAATAGCTAACCGGTTTCAAAACATGAAAACCAATGGATCGACATCCTCTCCATAGAGGCCATCACCCAGTTCCCTACTGCCCATCACCTTAACCTACAACTTGCCTCTCCAATCACATACCCAAAACCTTCAAGAAACGAAGACCAGCCTAGGGTCTGTGGAATCGATCAAATGAAGAAGTCTCTCCTCGTGCCTTTGTGGAATCACTGAAAAACCTCGACCAAACTCAGAAAGTCCCCTCCTTGTTCCTCTGTGGAATCGCTGCCTCATCTTAACTAAACGCAGAAGCTCGCTCTCCTCTCTTCTTCCCTCCATCTTTTGTAATCAGCAATGGTGATTTGTCTTGTTAAACTCATCGTACAAAGTTAAATTTCTCCATTTAAGAATGGTTATTTACAAAGCAGCAAGACTGGTTTTAAAATATTTTTTCAGTTAGACCATCTTTAAAACAAAAATACTTGGGGCAAAAAAAAAAAAAAAAAACATATTAAAAACAAAAAGGGGCTTCACGAGTTTTCAAAAATATTTTCTGGGAGCTAATGGATACATGGTGTCAACAGGTGGCCAACATTCCTTATCCTTCTCCACCAATAACGATCATTTCTGCTCTTCATCCTTAATAGACCATAAAGTTTCCTGACTTCTCTCACAATGTGGACACTTGGTGATGTAGTTTTCGGCTCAGTTCGGACCTGCACAACATAGATTAGAAATCATCCTGGAGGAAAATTCGGGGTCGAGGCTCAGTGCCTATGTGACGTTTCAAATGAGAAAAAAAGAGGAAAGGAATGTCGAACTCTAAGTGTGTTAAGAGTCTTACCCCTGAAATCTGTTAAGTGTCCTTTATATAGAGGTCGTCGATGGCTCCCACTATCAGCTAGCTGGTTGTTTTCCTTGCTGATGTGGGTCTTCTAGCTATTGGTAGGCTGGTGACCATCTAGGTCGAGGTGGTAGATCTTGTAACAGTTAACTTAACCATAGTAAGATAACCACCTAACCTATCCCTGGTCAGGTTTGTTAGCTATGGTTAGGTCTAGAAACAATTATGAATGTCATTGTCCGATGATCAAGTGCATGATCTAGGTCTTACATGGATAATTGACACCACACGTGGGGTCAGGGTATAAGGCTTACTTAAGCTATAGCTCCTTATGAGATAAGAGATCAGCCTCATAAGAGACGACCACGTATGGTCGGGTTACTATCAATCAAGGGTAAGGTGTGTTTTTAGGTAGGGGGAATGGGCATTGACCAGCGCCTTTACCGATTGGTGTCATGATGTCTTATTTGTTGAGCCAAGGTCGGATATAGAGAATTGATCAAGACTATAATTGATCGGTGCTATAATATTATATCATTTGCCCCCCATTCCCTTGAGTACCTGGAAGAGGAAGTCAAGGGAGTAGAGGATGTATATTCTGTCCTCCCCCTTCTACTGTTGTAGTTGTTCGTCACTCCTATGTGTGGATGTTGAGGCCTTAAATAGACTTGATGCCCTCTCTCAATGCACGTGTCGTCAAGTCGATGGTTTCAATTATTAGTGTCATTGAGTATTTTGATATCCAGATATATGTGAGGTGGTTTTCTTAATACCAAGGAGGGAGAGGACACGCGTTCGCCTATGCACAACAAGGGAGTTGTGCCTCGAATCGTTGAGCTTTCCTCATTTGGAGCATTGATGATTTCTCATCTGGTAGTCTAGATTGCGTGGGATTGTCCTGTGCTTTCCCAAGGGTTTAAATAAACCATTTTCTTTTTCGAAAGGTCACTCTTGGAGCTTATAAGTCTCGAACTACTGCTATCTCTACTGCCGCTACCGTCTCCTTCTTTCATTTTGGTGGAGTTGGTGTTTGCAATGATCATTGTCGTTGGCTTGTTTCTGCCATCCCTTATGTTTCCCTTTCTATCTTCCTCTCAGTCTTGGTTTCTTCAATTCAGTAAGTCCTTTCTTCTTTTATAAGCTTTTATTCTATTCTTTTCTGCAATTGTGTCTAGGGAAACTTCGTCAGATTTCGACGAGCACTCTAAGCCTGGTGTTGGGACTTCTTATGCTCCTCTTGAAGGCAATAGATCTGTTTCCCATATTTCTTCGGGAAAGAAATTCTCTATACCCAAGAAGACTCGCAACAAGATCACCTTGGGTTACAACCTAAGAATGATCCTACATCTAGGTTTCATGTAGGTGATCAGGTCGTGTTGAGTAGGGCTGTCAACCGGTCGGGCCGATTCGGTTTCGATCGGGCTTAATCGGGCTTGAAGATTTTCAAAGGCTACACCATGTTCGCCCATTTAACTAATCGGGCTTAGTTATTGAGGGCATTGTACGCTTTATATTCGGTCGGTCGGCCTCGGGCTATAATCGGGCTTTAGTCGGGCCTTAATTGGGCTACGGACATGTTTAATGTTAAACGGGCTTTAACTCGTTTTTAAACGGGCCCTCTTTAAAATGTGCTCTTATATTCTGACCCACTCATTCAAGCCCAAAAAAGTGACAATAAATCAATATATGATACCAAATATAACCATTATTTAAAATGTGAACATGTTTTTACTTTTTAATTTGGGGGGTAAAATAGGTATTCTACAATCATTAAAGGGTCGGGCTAGGCTGGTGCACAATAGGCCGGTCTCAGTCGGGTGTTAAACGATCGGTCTCGGTCCGGCGCCTGACGGTCCAAGTAGCAAAACCAAGACCGACCGTTTATAAACAGGCCTGGCTCAAGCCCGACACATTTAATAAACGGTCCGGGCCAGGCCGATTTATAAACGGTCTGTCCCGATCGATTTAGTTGGTTCGGGCCACGAATTGATACCCCTAGTGTTGAGGATATCGGTCAGGGATTTGGAGAAGTACCGGCAAGTTTATCATATTCTTGACTTTGCGGCCCTGAGGATTCCCAGCGAGGGGGAGAGGGCTAATGGTGTCATGGAAGGGGAGGCATGTTTCAATAAGCATTCTCTGATTGTTGGTCTCCGCTTCCCCATACATAAGTTCCTTTGTTGCATTCTTATGTATTATGGCATTATCTTGACCCATTTGGTTCCCAATTCTTGGAAGATTCTGTTGGGATTTTAAAATTGAGGCATCTTGATAGGACTCCTACCTTGAAATTGTTTGTGAGTGTATATACCCTCTCTAGGCACCCCTCCTTCAACCTAGGCGTCTTAAATTTTAACAGTTATGCCAACATGGAAGCTTTATCACATGAAATAATGTCACACATGTGTATAATTGCATGAAATGATTGAAAAAGCTATTAAAGCATCACATGGAATTATACATAATCTATATTAAAATCACATTAAATGATAGAAAATGCAACTAACTTATTTACATATATGTGCGATGCCTCATGAAATGATGATTATGATTGTTATTTTATGTGAGGAACACATATGGTAACACATAAAATGATGAAATAAACTATCATTTAATGTACAAACGCATAAATTAATGCATGGAATGATAAAAAGAAGTCATTATTTTATGCGGTGAACACATAAAATGTATCATGCATGCAAATGAAATTACGATCTAATATTTATATGAAGCAACTGATAGCAATAATGAAATTTTCAGTCTTTCTCCCTGACTCATGAGCAAAGATTCGACTTTCTTCTCACTTTCCTAGAGAAATTAAAACTTCCAGCACTTGGGCAAGAAAGCTGGCAGGACCTCCAAGCTATGGTTAGAAATGGATTTTGGCTTTGAGAATTTGGGCAGTGCTTCCGCACTATATCCCTAAAATAGGAATCAGCTATGGGAATATGGGCAAGGCTTTTGCGCTATATTCTTAGATTATGAATCAGTTGTGGGAATATGAGTAGGACTTTTGTGCTATATTCCTAGAACATGAATCAACTCGGGGAATAAGGGTAGGGCTTCCGCGCTATATTTCTAGAGCAGGAATTAGTTATGGGAATACGGGCAGGGCTTCCACGCTCTATCATGAAAATAGACATGAATACAAATATTTAAACATTGCTTTTGTACTATAACCAAAATTAACCACAAAATTTAAACAATGCTTTCGCTCTAACTTGAAATGGATGACACAGGCTTCTGAAACTAAGGCAAGGCTTCCGTACTGGATCTAGCTCATCTCCAATGACTAATGCTCCAATGAGCTTCCAATGACAAGCCAGATGGTCGACATGTGGAGACGAGCAATCTGACGGCTCCGACGAACTTCGATTCATTTCTCTTGTTGAACGACCTCGACGACTAACGCGGCGGTTTTTGAACTTCAACTCGTCTCCCTCTACTTTGTTCTTCCTTCTTTCTCTCTTCAGACCACACTAAAGCCCTAACGTTCCTCAATGTTTGAAATCTATCTCGCGAACTCGTCTCTCTCTTTCTCTCTTCATACCGCAGTAAAGCCCTAACTTACAGAGGAACAAAAATCGATCTCGTTGACTCGTCTCCCTCTTTCTCTCATCACACCACAATAAAGCCCTAACTTGCAGAGGGGTTTGAAATCGATCTCATGGACTCTAATGGCAGGATTGTTAAGCACTAAGCAAGACATTCAGAGTCGCAGGGACTTTTAGAGGGGTTGGAGTCGGCTAGCTTCAGGATCGCAGAGCTTCACATCCACAGAGCTGCATATCAAGGTATGCTCCATCTCTCTCTCTCTTTCTCTCTCTCTCTCTCTCTCATATTGTCGGTACTTCTATGAAGTTTTTAATGTTTCAAATAAAAGCATCTGATCTTACATCCAGTCATAAGGTTGGATTGTTCATAATAATTGTATATCAATGTCAAATCACCAAACTCCAATCTTGGAACCTTCTCTATGATAGCTCATGCCGTAGCTGATTCACTCTTCAAATTTACTTACAAACTATCCAATAGAATTCTTGTTATGTAGACAACCTCTTTAGTTTGACCTGCTTTTGTTGAAGTTGGGTCAATGCTTCACGACTTTTAGTGTGTTTGTTCTTGTAGGACCAAGTTTTACTGGAATTTATATATGTTAAGGGAATGATATAAATTCAGTGTGTTTGTTCAATTAAATTCAGTGTGTTAGGAGAACAATCCCTTAAGATAAATACCTATGTAGAGTTTTCACCCCACTTATCATCTGAGCTACCAGCCGGCTCAACCTATGCTCCCTTAAGATAAATACCTAGGCCTCCCCTGGATTTTAGAAGAACTATGAAGCATTCATTTGAGTATTATAATTAAGAAAGCCTATGCCAAGTTGGTTATTTGGGAGGGAAAGGAATGATGACTCCAATAGTTAAGAGAGATTCTTGTAAACGCAAATGTCTCAACTCTATTAAAATATGCCATTTCTTTCCTTCTCAAAAGAAAACCCAAAAGAAGGGAGATGACAGTTAATTGGGTGAAGTATATGAGGTAATATACAAGCCAAAATGAAAATGAAGAGAAATTTCACAAAAAGGTTGTGTTTGTATGCATTTTCTACACTATTTCTATGCACATAACTAACTTTGAACAATTCAAAATATTCAAGGGCAACCTGTAGGATTTCTCCTTTCGTCAACACCATAAACTGAATTTCATATTCGTATACAAAAATTCTATCTAATGATCTTTGCATCTACTTCACAGCCACATTGAATATATATTTTTTTACTATATTTATAATGTTTCCTTGGGGAAAAAGCCATAGTTCAGAGCATCAAAAGTGAATGTCTGTTTCATCTTTCTGAAATATTTAAATTAAATACTATTGGATATTGTAATGTGTATTTAGCATCAAATAGAAGTGAGAAAAGAGACTAAACATTAAATTTTTGCATGTTGTTTAATACTTTCCTTTATGCCCCCCATTTTTTTATATTATTTTTTTGGATTATACTGTAAAGTGTTCTCATACTATACCTTCTTTATTTTTTGGGTTAAAGCTATGTTTCTTCTTTACTTCAATTGCTCAATATTTAGGCAAAAAAATGGAAGATCCAATAACTACACATAGTGAGATTAATATGGTGTTTAATTCTGAACAAGAGGCATATGATTTCTACAATGGATATGGAGGAACAAAGGGGTTTAGTGTTAGAAGAGATTGGGAACATAAGAGTATCAAAGATAACAAGACCATTACATCAAGGGTATTTGTATGTAATAAACAAGGAAAAAAGAAACTAGACAAGAGAGATGATAACATTGTCAAGCCTCGAACGGAGATAAGAACTGATTATCTCGCACGGATGAGAATTAAATTGAATATTGATGGGATGTACAATTGCATTGAATTTGTTGAAGAACACAATCATGAACTTCACTTGCCATCTACTAGGAATGTTTCTGAATTTCATGCATTTGAAATTGATCTCGCAGATGACTCTGGTATTAGACCTAAGGACATGTTTAAGTACATGAGTAGGGATGCAGGTGGCAACAGAGCATTGGGCACCTAAAGGAAGATCAAAAGAATTATCTTCGAACTAAGTGTCAATGAGACCTTCGTTATGGTGAAGCCGGGTGTTTGCTACTATATTTTGAAAATCAAGTTAGGATAAATCCATTATTTACTTACTTATTGCATTTGGATAATGATGAGTCGATAACTAACATATTTTGGGCCGATCCAAAGATGAGAATTGATTATGCATAGTTTGGTATGTTGTTAGCTTTGATACAACATTTTCTACGAACAAAGATTCTAGACCTTTTGGGATATTTATTGGATTCAATCATCATAGGGGAATCGTCATATTTTGGGCTACACTTTTGTATGATGAGACGGATGATTCGTTCAAAATGGTTGTTTGAGGTTTTTCTTGAAGCTCATAGACAAAAGAAGCCAATAACTATTTTCACAGATCAAGATACTACAATGTGGAAGGCTTTTACTGAGGTGTTACCTGAGACAAGGCAAGACTTGTGTACATGACACCTAATGCAAAATGTCATAAAGCATATGGGCAACATGATGAAAGATGGCTCAAAATTTTTAGCAGATTTGAAGAAGTGTATGTTTCATTATGATGATGAATCACGATTTGAAATTGCATGGGATAAACTAAGGAGTGATCATTAGATTGAAGAAAATTCATGGTTAGACCATATTTATTGTCTTAAATATAACTGGGCCAAGTGCTACATGAAGGAAACATTGACTATAGGAATGCAGAGTACACAATTAAGTGAAAGTATAAATGGTGACATGAAAGATTACTTAAGTTCAACTCTTGACCTTGTACAATTTTTTAAGCACTTCGAAAGGGTTGTGGCTGACAAGCGTGCTAATGAGTTGAAGGCAAAGTTTGATGCAAGAAATAAACTTCCAAGAAATTTATTCAAAAAATCACCTATTATGAATCAAGCAACAAGAGTTTACACTCCTAAAATATTTGAGAAACTTCAGAAACAGTATGAATGGATTCCAGCATGCTACATTAAGAAATTTATTCAGAATGTCACATGTTATGAATATGTAGTCTCAACATTTGGAAAAGAAGCTGAATGTACAGTGTCATGCAACCTAAATGAGTATATGATTCGTTGTAGTTGTAGAAAATTTGAGACATTCGGCATTCTTTGTCGGCATGTTTTTAAAGTTCTAGATTTTATGATTTCAAATATATTTCAGATGCATATGTATTGAGATGGACAGACAACAAGAAATATAGTTGTACATGATACTGAAGGAAAAGTTGTTGTGGAAGAAGTCAACTTGGATTGTTCACAAAGGTATAGGCGTATTTGTCCTAAACTGGTTAGGATTGCAGTAGTAGCATCAAATTCATTTGAGGGTTATGCTTATGTGGATAATGTTGCTGATGAGATATATAAACATCTGGAAAGTATGAATATTAGCTTTGATGGGCAAGATGATGAAAGGGTTCTAGTTAACGATACTATTGTCAACAATAGAGTAACTCTCAAGAAAAAAGATGGTCCAAAAGAAGGTGGTAGATGCAAGAAGAGTTTAGTGGAAAATTAAGGAAAGAAAAAGAAAAAAACTGTTAAAAGAATGATGGGTGGATTATTCACAGGAAATGCAATAAGCTTTTGCGCCTTTTGAAATGCACCATTCGATTCCACGTTTTGAAATGCAACAAGCTCGTTCACCTTTTGAACCTGACCAACTGAATGACAATCAAAGTTTCAGATCTATATTGCTGGTATGTTTCAAATGTATCGGTATATTTTTCATTACAATTATGTTATTTATTCACTATTGATGTATTGGACAATGTGGTTGCCTTGTCGCAGGGTACTTATGACTTGCAAGGAATATCATCCCAAGCTTCAACAAATAGCAACATCTTTCCCCCATTCAGATAGTGTTTGATTAATCTTAGTTGTTAAGTTTCATTTCTTACTTATGGGAACATATGCCTCAGTTGCATTTATGGAATTCTAATGTGTGCTTGATATTGATTTTTTTTTGTTATATATCCATTATATGTGACACTGCTGAATTTTTTTATTAAATTTTGAAACTAACATGGTTTATGCCCCTAGGTGAGTCTTTAGCTCAATTGGAAGAGCACATGGGGTTACACCATGGGATGGTGGTTCAAATCCACCAAGACTTAATATCTATTGTTGAGCATATCATTAGTATTAATTTTATTTGAAACATTACTTGTATCTCCTTTCATTACTAATAATCAATTTAATAAAAATAACTCATCAAATAAAGAGAGAATCCAAAATAAAACACCAAAAAGGAAAACACCATTTCATTACTAACATTTCTTTCAGTTACATAACATCGCCACATTCTTCTACCAATCATAATTGTTACAAACACACCGACTAAAAAAACAAATACAAAATTTGCTAAAACCTTCACCGATCCAACAAATTTCTCCACTTCATCCATTCTAATTTTTTACTGTGCACCTCATCTTGCAACCCTCGCATCTCTTCTCACAACACCCTCACCTCCTCTCGTAACACCCTTACCTCTTCTCGCAAACCCCGCACCTCCTCTCGCAAACCCCGCACCTCCTCTCGCAACCCCCACACCTCTTCTTGCATCTCTCGAAAGTCATGTGGGAGATTGTTTATTAGGACTTCTTTACGCGGAGACTTAGTTGTTGGTGCATTTATAGGATCACACCAAGCGAAGTAGTTACATGTAAACTATGGGCACCAGTAAAAGAGTCTATTTGGATTATCCGCAGTCTCTGAGATCCTAATCGTAGCTTTCTGATTACATTGACACCTGATGCATCTGTACTTAAGTACATCAGGATTACTGCAATTAACACTTGAGATAGACATTTGATCTGCAAAATAAAAATATAGACGTCAATCAACCACACATATGATGAATGCAAAGGTTGCTGTCAAAGATAAACAAAAGAGACAAGAAGACTCTTGATGCATGGCATGAGTAGTTCTTGTTGCCTTCTTGGTTTCTGGGTTCAAAACAAAGATATAAACCCAACAGT
This sequence comes from Macadamia integrifolia, assembly GCF_013358625.1. Lineage (NCBI taxonomy): Eukaryota > Viridiplantae > Streptophyta > Magnoliopsida > Proteales > Proteaceae > Macadamia > Macadamia integrifolia. The sequence continues at coordinate 29,982,941 of NC_056559.1, read as the reverse complement.
ATTTTCTCATAATGTCCACAAAAAACACAATCTTTACAACCCTTTTGGCTGATTGAATTTTAAGTTCATCCATCTTTAACACTTATCCCATAAAGTTAGAACAGTGAGAGTAGTCCTTAGAATGTTAAATACCTTCAACCAATATAAAACATACCCAACCCATGCATTCTCCTTGATAAGAGAAGGAAATACTCAACCTCAGTTCATTTCCAAAGAGTAATAAATATGATGGTCATGTATTTCAGAGTGTATCAAGGAATTATAAACCAGAACAAGCAGAAATTGGTCTATTGCTTTTCTTCGATTCATTGACATCACATGAGATTTACATGCTTCACAACTAGGGGTGCAACAGGGTCGGGTTGGGCTGGGTTTCTTAAAACCCTAGCCCAACCGTGAGTCCCCTTAACTAGGCCCAAATCCGCCCTGACCCTAACTTAAGGCCGCAAAACTTCAACCCTAGCCCTACTCTTCGGGGTTCAGCCCAACCCTTACCCGCCCTGATTGGCCCTAATTTTTCAAGGTCTGGCCGGGATGACCCTGACCCTGACCCTGATTGACCCTAACCTTGGTTTGCCATCAAAAGCTGGGTATACCCTGACCTTGACCCTGCAAAATATGAAATAACTTAAAAATAAAAAATATTCATAATAAAGAGGAGATAAAAAAAATATATAAAGTTACAAATTTCTTGGTAAAAAAAGCAAGAGAAATCTTTTTTTTTTGGTAAAAAAAGAGAGAGATTGGTGAGAAGATATATTAGGAGTTTTGAGGTGTCAATGACTCAATGTCAAACAATATATAAAATTAGGTTCAATTCAGGGTTAACATCAAGGTCACAACCAGGGTCAACATCAGGGGCAAAAATCAAGGCCGGGCCAAGCCAAAACCAAGACCAAAAGTCTGGGTAAAATAATCAGGGCCAGGTTCAGGGTGGGCTGGGCGGGCCAAAGACATCAACCCTTACCCGCCCTGATCCTTACTCAGGGTCAAAAATTTCAGGGTCGGGCCAGCCCTTAGGGTCAAAATTTTTAGGTCGACACTTGTTCGGGATTAGGGCGGGTTCGGGCTGTCAGGGCCAAACTTGCACCCCTATTCTCAACCACTATAAATGGCCAATCCAACCTAAATGCTTGCACTTACAAGTTTATGAGAGAATTAGGAGAGAAGAAATCACACTAAACACCTGTAATTTCTCCAAGGAACACCTCTTATGGAAAAGAGAAAGACATGGTTTACCACATTGATAGTCTAATATTTATTTGGGAATCATTGACCTATCAGTCTTATATCTGTGTAAGAAAGACCAAACCAGAATTAGAGTGCTCCTATGAGAACAAATGGCACTCTACACTTGCTACTATAAACAGGACCCCAGGATTTGGAAATTTAGGAAAACATATCATAACTGCATAACCTATTGAACCCAACTCTTTTCCCTTAAGGGTGCAACAAATACTATTTTGCAAGGGAAGCCACTCCATCAAAAATGTCTCAATCTTCCCCCGAACCATATGTACCCAATTGATAAACATATATTCCACCAGAGACCTTAACTATAACCCTACTAGTAAACATGTGCTACAACTACAGCGTGAATATTGAAACCCCATCTAAAATCATAAATATAGTATTTGTTGTACCCTTGAGGGAAAGGCACAAACTGTTTGATGGGCACTCACCTAAGTGTTTGTTGCTGAATAGTATTATGGGATGGTCACTTGGAGAAGAAACCCAACAGCTACAAACCAAAAACAAGAGAAATCCGAACAACCTTTTTAGTTTTAACAAAACAAAATCTAGTTTCATACTTTCATCATTTGCCCATATGTGTAAGGTAATTAGTAGAACAATAAAATTTTTAACCAAACAAAGTCGTGAAGTATTTGACCTAACTTCAACAAAAGCAGGTGAAAATAAAGAGGTTGTCTACAGAACAAGAATTCTATTGGATACTTTGTAAGATCAGATGCATTTATTTGAAACATTAAAAACTTCAATGAAGTACGGACAATATGAGAGAGAGATCAAGGCTCTGTGATCCTGAAGCTAGCCAACTCCAACCCCTCTGAAAGTCCTTGCGACTCTGAATGTCTTGCTTAGTGCTCAACGATCTTGCCGTTAGAGTCTGCGAGATCGATTTCAAACACCTCTACAAGTTAGGGCTTTACTGTGGTATGAAGAGAGAAAGAGGGAGATGAGTTCACGAGATCGATTTCGTTCCTCTGCAAGTTAGGGCTTTACTGTGGTATGAAGAGAGAAAGAGGGAGACAAGCCCGTGAGATCAATTTCGATTCCTTTGCAAGTTAAGGCTTTACTGTGGTATGAAGAGAGAAAGAGGGAGATGAGTCTGTGAGATCAATTTCAAACATTGATGAACGTTAGGCCTTTAGTGTGGTATGAAGAGAGAAAGAAGGAAGAACATAGTAGAGGGAGACGAGTTGAAGTTAAAAAACCCTTGCGTCAGTCATCGAGATCGTTTAGCAAGAGAAATGAATCGAAGTTCGTCGGAGTCGTCGGATTGCTAGTGTCCACATGTCGACCATCTGGCTTTTCGTTGGACGTTCGTTGGAGCATCAGTCGTTAGAAACGAGCCGGATCCTTCTGCACTAGGGCGTTGAATTCAATGAGCTTTGGACGATCGGCTCTGAAATTTTCTAGACTCTTGCATTTTTTTCTCTATCTTTTTTTTTATTATTTATTATTTATTATTTATTATTTTTTTTTCAAGTGCTTCTAAACACAGGGATTTCTCTGTCCTTCTCCTCGGTGACCCGGGTCACCTATTTGTAGAAAAGCCCAAGGCATATGTGACAATCCTTATAAGGAGATGGTAAGCCCATGGAAGCAAGTATTAAGTCGATATCATCCGTAAAAGCCTTAAAGGGAGATTCTTATCAGCTGAGGGGAAGGCAGGTAGGTTTGGTTTGGCTTGGGTAGGTCGGATTTGGTTTAGGTTTGGTTTGATTCGGGTTTGTTCTGGTTTAACGGGTTAAGAGTTTAAGTAGGTAATACGGCACATCTGGGTATCCTTTTTTTCGTGCATGGTATCAATGGGATCATAATTTTGAATACTCTCCAACGATACAAGAATCTAGCACATGCTAGGCTCGATTGTCGTATTCTGGAAAAATGTATCAATGACCACTTTTAGTCACCATCCCCACATCATTTAAAAACATCGGGCTGAACTCCTGACCTGTCTTACACTCCATTATACTCCGCAAGTTCTTGCATAATGGCTTTAGGTTGGGATAGTTGGGATTAGCTGAGATAGTCTGGACTTGTGCTGAAAATTCGATTTCTTTGTGAAAGAGAGAGTACATGTTTCATCATTACCCATAATTCATCATTGTCAAAGGGGGGAGGCAAAATTTGGTGTCTACACCTCATTTTTCTTTTGTCTAATATTAATCCACATAGAAGTGGGACCTACTATTTTGCTACCCCTTCTATTTTTTTATTATTTTCTTCTTCATCTTCTTCGTTTCTCCTTCTACAGACACGATAGCCTCACCCTTCCCTTCCTTACAACCCCACCCTTTCCCACAAGTTCTGAAGTTTTTGCTTCTATGTGTATGTTAATTAATGGCGACCTTAAAAAAACTGAAACTAGATATTAAAAAGGGATATGCGTAGAGGAAAAACGAAATAGAGAATAAGTGGAAACCAGTGTTAACCATCTATTTTGTTTTCACATTGATCCTTCCATGTTTGTGCTATATGTAGGAATATTCTCTCGAATATTCTTTATTATTGTCTCATATACCAATTAGGAAATTGACTGATACCAATCTCTTAGAATTATATTACAAATAGAAAACCCACTCCTCGTCTAATTAGGGAAAAAAACCCTACCTTATTTGGCACACCTTGATGGAAGAGTGTACAAACTCTATTAAATAGGACTCTAGGTCCTTCTTCTACCTTAATGTTACTCTCATTATTGGAGCCATCACTAAGAGAGCATTAAGGATAGCTAATGGGAGTAACCTAGAGGATCCATTGTGTTCGTGTTTGGGATTGCAGGAATAACGATACGTGAAGGATATAATGGCAACCAATTCTTCACAGTCAATGGTAAACAGTTTGCATTGTTGATTCATTATTATTTAATTTGTGATTCTATGAACATATGGCAAGATCATATAATTATATGTGAGAGGAATTACGTCCTTCAAGTGGTATAAGAGCTTTAGGTTGTGCCTTTGTTCTTGAATCCAATTTATTAAAGACTCATATTGATTCATCAATATTAAGAGGTTTCTTTCAAAATAAACTTTATTATGTGCACCAATAATTTCATAAAATCTGTAATCTTTCACTTTCTGTTCTCCAATAGTAGTCTTCCACATTGATTTAATTATACTATGTTTAGAATCACACAGATTTAATTATACCATGTTTGAAATCACATTCTTGTGCTTCCATTAGTTTGAGAGATTATTTATGTAAAAAAATATGTATAAATTAATGCATATATGCAATTTTAAAATTTTTTGGGTAGATTCTGATTAAAGTTATAGTTAAATTGAATGGGTATAATTTTTTGGTGTGTATCATATTCAATTTAAATGGGTTTAGGGCATCATTAATCATGCAATTGGGTTGAATGAGAGTATCCACATGTACACATTTTTTCTTAGTTGCATTGATTACAACTTTGGCTCTAGACATAAAAGTGTGATATACACATTGAATTTAAATGAGCTTAGGGCATCATTGATCATGCAATTGGGTTGAATGGGAGTATCCACAGGTACACATTTTTTCTTGGTTGCATTGATTACAACTTTGGCTTTAGACATAAAAGTATGATATACACATTGAATTTAAATGTGTTGAGGGCATTATTGATCATGCAATTGAGTGGAATGAGAGTATCTATAGGTACACATTTTTTCTTAGTTGCATTGATTACAAGTTTTTTGCTCTAAACATAAAGTGTGATATGCACATTCAATTTAAATAGGGTTTATGACATTATTGATCATGCAATTGGATTGAATAAGAGTATCCATAGGTACACATCCTTTCTTAGTTACATTGATTAACATTTTAGCTCTAAACATAAAAGTGATACATATTTAATGAGTTTGGGTAACAAATGAGTTTACAATTAAGTTAAATGGGAGTATCCATAGGTACCATAGGTACACATTTTCTTGATGGCAATAATTATATATGTTAACCTTAGGCATTAATGTATCATATATATTCAATTTGAATTATAAACTTTAGGGCCTTATGATGATCGTTATATAACAGTTGGATAAAATGAGAATATCCACAGGTATACATTATTGATTGATTGCATTGATCTGTATGTGATAGTTTAATGGTTAAATAGGATGGGAATATCCACAATTATACTTTTTATTTGACTATTTTGATGATTTAAATATTTTAATGATGAACACCAATTAATATAAAGTGAACCACTAGCATGTTACCATCTCGATCCCACAGGATAGATTGCAATGATGCAATGAGTTACTTTTCTAGAATTTTAATATTCTACTGTTAAAACTCAAAGCATGATGTTTGATAAGCATATATTATTTACTATTATTCATAGGTTTAACACCTATCCCTATTTCGAATAATGTGCCACTACTGAATATGTCAAACTTTAATGACTAGTTTGCTGCCACTGACATTACCTTGCATAATGTAGAGAACCATTTTGCTACTGCTGATAAACCTTTGGCTAAAACTTTGATGACTAAACTAGTAATAATGAAGTATACTGGTATTGATGGGGTAGGGGACCATATTTCTGAAATGGCAAGTATCTATGCACAATTAAAATCCTTCAAATTAATAGTGAATGAGGGTTGCCTTGTACAAATCATTCTAACTTCACTTCCTCCTCGTTTTGGAGCATTCAAGATCCATTACAATACAAATAAGGATAAGTGAACTCTGAATGAACTTCAGAGTATATGCGTCCAAGAGGAAATGAGATTGAATGATGAGGGAAGTCAGGTCGTCAATTTTGTATTCAACCAGAATAAAAGGAAGAGATGAAATTTTAAGAAGAACAGTGCATCAAAGAAAGCCTTCGATCCAAATTCTGATGATAAAGAAAAGAAAACTGACATTTTTTTTTCGCTAAAAAGTCATGTATATTAAATGGAAAAAAGAAGAAAAAAGAAATATTGTACATCAGATGAGGGAGGGAGAAATACCCAACACTCACACTAAGAAGAGAGGGAGAAGCAGAAATTCCACCTTCGGCATTGCCATCAGCAGAATTACGCAACTACCCAACTCCACCAAAAAACAAAAAATCTGGAAAAAGAAGAAATTCCTAGGTGAATCTGAACCTAGGCCGACCCGATGCATCCATGTCTAATTCCATTTGAACCAAAGTTGGCCAAATTGAAATCGGCTCTGACACTTCAAAACGAGCAGCTGACTTTGACAAAAAATCCGCCACTGAATTTGCTTCCCTATAGCAATGCATTATTTTCCATTCCACATCCTCCAAATAAGAAATACAATTTATCCATCTTTGCCGAGCTATCCATGGACTTGCCTCTTCTGAAAAATAGTCACAACTGCAACTGAATCACATTCTATCCAGAGCCGTTTCACATTGTGCTGCTTAGCTAATTCAATCCCTATCATAAGCGCTAGAAATTCAGCCTCAAAATTTGTGCGAGTTCCTAGAAATTTTCTGAAATTTGCCACTACCTCTGCCTTTTCATTGCGAAGGATTCCCCCTGCTCCAGACTTCCCTGGATTACCAATAGAGCAACCATCCGAATTGATTTTTATCCAACCTGGATTAGGAGGGCACCAGAAAATATTGAAGATTTCCCGAGGCCTTCTCCGCACCCCTGAAATACCCAATCTTCTTGCAATGACAAGATCCGAAATTGAGATGGCTGCCCCTGAATGAACCAACTCTTGGCAGCTAATTTCACTCTTCACTTGGCCAAAACAATACTCTTTTGATTTTGAGGTTCCTTCGAATTTTCTTCCATTCCTCTCCAACCAAGTAAAGTAAGGGATTAAAACAAAACCCTTCAGCCACACCCCTTTAAAGATGGTCTTCTTGGCCTGATCTTTCCACCAAGCTATCAAACTTTCAACTCCTTCAAATCCAGGCCACCTAAAACCAAAACAACAACAAAATTTCTGCCACATGAAAACTGCAAAAGAGCATTCATACATAGTATGATTTATAGACTCTTCCTCTATGCCACAGAGAGTGCACTGAGATGGCAATGGAACCCCTCTCTTTTTCACATTATCATCAGTAGCTAGCTTGTTTTTCAACATTCTCCATCCAAACACCGATTGGCGAGGCTGAAGATGAGAATTCCAAATCAATGAATACCACCCCACCTTTGGCGATTCCCTTACTTTTTCCCAAGCCGATTTTATTGTAAAAACTCCAGATGAATTTAATTCCCAATGACAAATATCATCCAGATCTGAAATTATGATATCCTTGGCCTGACAAGTTTAAGTGACACCTTCAGAAAGACTGTTAGAAATAAAAGACTTGGTTCGAAAAGAAGGGTAATGATTCTATCCTAGTATGTTTTCAAACCAATCTTGTAGATGTTCCTTGTAATACTTGGTTGATTGATTCAGGAGCAACTGTTCATATTTCTAATTCTATGTAGGGCTTTCTTACAACCCGAAAACTAAATCAAAGTGAGAGCGTTGTCTACATGGAAAATCGACAAAAGTCTAAAGTCCGATCTATTGGCACTTATAGACTTATTTTGGATATCAGATTCTAATTGGACCTTATGGATACTCTTTATGTTCCTTTTATTTCTAGAAATTTAGTTTTATTATCGAGACTTGATTGGAAGGTTTTAAGTTTACTTTTGGTGATAAAGTTGTAAACGTTTTTAAAGATACCAATCTAGTTTGCACTGGATATTTATGTGATAGTCTTTATAAACTTAATTTGGATTTCAATTTTTCTAAATCCATTCTTACCCTGCATGTAAATGTTGGATCAAAGTGTAAATCCAACAATGATGATTCATTATCTCTATGGCATAGACTTTTAGGTCATATTTCTAGACCTAGAATGGAGAGGTTAGTGAAACATCAAATATTTTCAAATCTAGAATTCACTGACTTCACCATTTGTATAGATTGCATTAAAGGTAAACAATTTAAGACAAATAAAGTTACTGTCAAAAGGACCAATTCACTTCTAGAATTGATACATACTGACATTTGTGACCACTTTGATCCTTATATAACTGGTGAAAAATATTTCATCACCTTCATTGATGATTACTCACGATATTGTTATGTCTACTTATTAAAGGAAAAATCTGATGCTTTAAATGCTTTTGAAGTGTTCTGTGCTGAAGTCGAAAATAAGTTAGACAGAAATATTAAAACTGTGAGATCTGATAGAGGGGGTGAATATTATGGTAGACATACTAATGTAGGGCAAAGTGAAGGACCATTTGCCCGATTTCTTAAGTTGAAGGGTATAACCCCAAAATACACAACTCCTGGTACACCTGAACAAAATGGGGTTGCAGAAAGACGCAATCGTACCATCATAGATATGGTACGTAGCATGATGAGCAACTCCTCATTGCCTGAATTCTTGTGGAACGAAGTATTAAAAACAACTGTGTATATCTTGAACCGGGTTCCTAGTAAGTCAGTTCCTAAAACTCCTTACGAGTTATGGAATGGAAGGAAACCTAGTTTAGGGCATTTACATGTATGGGGTTGTCCTGTTGAAGCTAGATTGTACAATCCACATGAAAGAAAACTTGACCCTAAAACCATAAGTTGTTACTTTATTGGTTATTGTCAATGGTCAAAGGGTTACAGGTTTTATGCACCAACTCACAGTACCAGAATTGTGGAAACTCGAACTGCTAGATTCTTAGAGGATGGTAACATTAGTGGGAGTGAGAAACCACGTAATGTGGTATTTGAAGAACATCAAATTTCTTTACCGACTTATGTACATCCTGATAACATTGTTGTTCCACGGGTGACTGTTCATAATGATCTAGTAGAACAACAAACTATAGAAGATGTACATATTCATCATGATGATGTTGTCCCATAGGTAACTATTGAAAATGATCATATGGAACAACAAACTACTGAAGATGTATCACTCCATGATGTAGTTACCACTAATAATACTATGAATGTTTCTCAACTGAAAATTCAAGGAAGACCTCAGAGGGTTCGAAGGTCTGCTATTCCTGATGACTATATAGTATATCTCCAAGAATCAGAGTTTGATATTGGAATCAAGAATGACCCATTAACCTTTTCACAAGCCATAAACGATAATGATTCTCTTAAATGGGTAGATGCCATGAAAGATGAGATGAAGTCCATGAGTGACAATGATGTCTGGGATCTCGTTCAATTACCAACGGGCTTTAAGGCGATTGATTGTAAATGGGTATTTAAAACCAAACGCGACTCGAAGGGTAATATTGAGAGACATAAAGCTAGACTAGTTGCAAAGGGATTCACTCAGAAAGAAGGCATTGATTACCATGAAACCTTCTCTCCTGTCTCTAAGAAAGATTATCTGAGAATCATATTGGCATTAGTAGCTCATTATGATCTAGAGCTTCACTAAATGGATATGAAAACTGCATTCTTGAATGGGGATTTAGATGAGGAAGTCTACATGAACCAACCTGAGGGATTTAGTGATCAAGGAAAAGAAAATCTAGTATGCAAACTTAAGAAATCCATATACGGACTTAAACAAGATTCCAGATAGTGGTATATTAAATTTAACCATATTATTATTTCCTTCGAATTTATTGAGAACACTTTTGACAGGTGTATATATCTGAAAATTAGTGGGAGTAAGTTTATATTTCTGGTCTTATATGTGGATGATATTTTACTTGCTAGTAATGATTTTGATTTGTTGAGTGATACAAAGACCTTTCTCTCTAAGAACAATGAAATCAAAGATATGAGTTTAGCCTCTTTCGTTGTCGACATTGAGATATTTTGTGATAGATCTCATCGGATACTTGGGCTATCACAGAAAACCAATATTAACAACTTTTTGAAAAGATATGGCATGATGAATTGCAAACCAGGTGTTTCCCCCATCATCAACGGAGATAAGTTCAGCTTAAATCAATGCCTAAAGAATGATTTGAAAAGAGCACAAATGAAGAATATTTCATATTCTTTTGCAGTAGAGAGTCTTATTTATGCAATGACTTGTACTCGTCTAGACATCAATTTTACTGTTGACATATTAGGCAGATATGTGAGTGATCATGGCATGGATCATTGGGTCACAATAAAGAAGGTGATAAAGTATTTAAAAGGGACTAGGGAGTACATGCTTACTTACAGAGCATCTGATCAGTTGAAAGTGATCGGATATTCAGACTCTGATTATGCAGGATGCCTCGAAAATAAGAAGTTTGCATCAAGATACATCTTTCTACTTGCTGGTGGAGTAATTTCTTGAAAGTCTAAGAAACAGACTTGTGTCTCTACTTCTACTATGGAAGCAGAGTTTGTGGCATGCTTTAAGGCCACATCTATGGTAATTTGGTTATGAAACTTTATCTTAGGACTTTAAGTTATCGACACCATTTCAAAGCCGCTGAGAATGTATTGTGACAATGTTCTTGTTGTATATTACTCCAAGAATGACAAGCATTCAAGTAGAGCGAAACATATTGGAGTAAAGTACAATTTTGTGAAGAAATTAGTTTAGAAACAAAAAGTATCTATTACACACATCAAGACAAGTCTGATGATTGCTGATCCTATGACCAAAGTATTAGTGCTTAAACACTTTATAGATCTTGTAATAGATATGGGTTTAGGTTGATGTAATGATCATATTATGTTAGACACATTTACTTATTTATTTAAATGATCATGCTATTTATTATTTCTGAATATTTCTCATTTGATTATTATGTGTACACATTTTATTCAATATATGTGAGGTATTATGTTAGACCATTTAGTTATAGACTTTTTTGGTCTGTTCCCTACTTTTGCACGGGTTTGGATGAGGTCACTAGTGTTGTGACTATGGAAGGGAGTATGTCGTTATATGATGTATAACTGCCATGATCCTCATTAGTGGTTTTGTTCAAATATGGTATTATGGTTGTGATGACATAAAGTTGATGGGTTTACTTTCAAATACTACAGTATGATGTTGGAATCCAAATTATGTTTGAGATTGTAATTATGTGGTCATATGATTCAAGGGGGAGATTGTATGAATATTTTCTTGAATATTCTATATTATTGTCCCATATACCAATTAGGAAATTGACCGATATCAATCTCTTAGAATTGGATTCCAAATAGGAAACCCACTCCTCGTCTAATTAGGGAAAAGAACCCTACCCTATTTGGCACACCTTGATGGGAGGATGTACAAACTCTATTAAATAGAACTCTAGGTCCTCCTTCTACCCTAATGTTACTCTCATTATTAGAGCCATCACCAAGAGAGCATTAAGGGGAGCTAGTGGGAGAAACTTAGAGGATCCATTGTGTTCATGTTTGGGATTGCAAGAATAAAGATACGTGAAGGATAAAATGGTAGTCAATTCTTCACAGTCGATGGTGAACGGTATACATTGTTGATTTATTATTGTTTAATTTTTTATTCTATGAACATATGACAAGATCATATAATTGTATATAGGAGGAATTACGTCATTCACTACATGATTTTGAATCTTATCACAATGGGTAATGATGCGAACAATTCTAACTAAAACAAGGAATAATAAACAAAAAGTAATAAAGGCAAGGGTTTAGTGAAGGAAATTGGAACAAAAAAAAGGAAATATTAACTTGTTTACTTGTCAATGAACGACAATTTCTTTGCGTATGGTTTTAATCATAAACCTTGTTTTTTTGTGTGCTTGGGTGGGATGAGATTCTTGTCATTATAAGAAGAAGAAAATTAATCTATTGTAATAAAGAGAAAAAATTGTAATCCTTTTTTTTTTTTCCCTCTGAATGTTAATCTCTGATATGATGGCGAGAGATGAATCTTCTAGACCCTCATATAGATTTATGTAGTGAGTGGCCCTAGGTCCTGCTGATGGCTATGCCGAAGGTGGGGCCTCGTGGCTTGCTCTGTGATTTGTTTGTTGTTTGCTGGTTTTTTTTTTTTATCTTCTTTCTCAATAAATTATCCATTTAGCAAAAAAAAAAAGTGGTGCTGAAAATCAGTTTACCCTTTTCCCTAATTTGTATTTTTTTCTTTATGGGAGAACAGTAAGTTTGGGAGAATTTGATAAGGGAAGTGATGCTTATGAAGAGATTCAGATGAGTAACCAATTAGCACGCTCTCATGGGCGAGGGTGGGGTTCAGGGAAGTAAAGGGGGGTTCACATCCTTTGCAGTCATTGCACCGGTGCTATGAGCATCGGGTGATTGGGAGCACCTGAGCACACACCCCAGGGTGTTCTCAATTGTCCAGATCCTCTCTGCACCAATGCAGTAGAAGATTTTTATACAGGGAAGGGAAGGGGCGGGGCTATCGTGTTCACAAAAGGAGAAAAAAGGAAGATGAAGAAGAAGATAATAAAAAAACAAAAGCAAAAGAGTATAAAAGTAAAATAGTGGGTCCCACTTAATTGTAAATTAATAAAAATATAAAAAAATGAGGGATAAAATTGAAGAGGTGATCGGTTTTGCATCTTATATGTGTCGTTTGTCTACCGTTGCAGGAGAGTAGTTATTCTCCTGTGTCTAGGAGAGAATTCAGAGTCGAATGAATGGGTGGGATAGTTCTGGCTCCTAATATGCTCTACGTGCTAATATAATATCCAAAATTTCTAAATCCTTATCTAAGCATTCAAATAAAAAAAACACTCATCCATTAAACAACCAAAAAAATTAATCAAATATCCATTCCAAAACATACAAGTAATCAAAATCCATTCATAAAACTAATATATGAATCAAATACTTAAAGAAGAAATCTATATTCCCAACCATACAAATATACCTAATTTAATTGCTAAGGCTCCGTTTGGTTGCAATGAGAATTTAAAGGAAAGGGAAGTGAAGTTTTCATACTTCAATAAGAAATGTTTATAATCATTACCCCATAAGATAGTATAAACTACATAGTTTTTTTAACCATATTTAACAATGATATATTTTACATGTAATTTTTATTTTACATATTATATCAAAGGATTTTGGATGCAAAGTAAAGTGAAATTTTATAACTAAATATGGAATGATTTGAAGTTAATGTTAAAATTACATGGGCAATGATTACATATATTTCCTTTTAAGTATGAAAATTTCACTTCCCTTCACTTTTATTCCCCTTACAGTCAAACATAGCCTAATAGTGAATCAACATCACATTGGGATTCTTGGACAAAAACCACCGTGTAAAAAATCAGTTCCAATATCCAAACCTAAAGCCATCCCAATAAAATAAACTAATGGATGGAATGGTTTCGATTTTTACATGTCAGTTATCAAATTCAAAGCCATATTTTATTTTTTCTAATTAATCAAAATACATTAAAACAAAGAAAGGCAAATCAAAGACCCTAAAAGGCAAGCCAACCAGGGAACCCTAACCATAAACCCTAAAAGTAAATACCACAAAAACGGAATACATCAAAATCAAGGGGGTGGGGGTAAAACAATTTAAAGGAGGATACAACTAGAGTCATTGAGTCACCCACTTCCCAACATTATTAGAACAAATAGAGTTACTAACATCCCTTCTTTCTCTTGGAGCCAAGAGCTTTTCTTTTGGAAGCCTTAACATTAGGGGGAGCAGATGATTTTCCATTCGGATGAGAAGATTTTCCAATAGTGGGGACCGATGGTTCACCCACATCTCCACTTGAAAGAAGCATACGAACCCTTCGTTTTTTATAGGTTTGTATTTCAATATTTGCTCCATTTAGCCCTTCACATTCATTGTCATCAACCCTTTCTTCACCTTCATTGACTTTTTCTTGCCCTTTGACTCCATTTTTCACATTCTTCATATGGATGAAATCAATCAGACCACTGAGGTTGACCCCCACATCATCGCTTTTCATTAGTTCCTCTGCCACTTCTGCCGGAGTCACCTGCACTTCCTCAATCAATTGTTCAATCAACTTAAAGGGAGGATGGTCATGGATCTGAAGGTATCTGAAAGAGAGGAACCTGAAATCACATGGTGTACAATAGGACATATGAATGTGCATGTCCATACGGCCGGGTCGCAATAAAGCCGGGTCAAGTTGGTCCTTATAATTTGTTGTGACCACTATGATCCGCTCATCTCCACAACTTGACCACAGACCATTGATGCAATTGAGAAGTCCAGAGGGTGTCAAACTCTATTTGAACAAAGCAAATATAGGGATGCTTTAGTCACTCAAATCAAATCTCAACAAGCACTCATAACACTACTAAAAACAAGCCCAATATGTGGGGACTATGGGAGGGTATGTACAAGAATCGAGTATAAAATTTCACCTAATTTTTTCATGTCCCACGAATCAATATGTGTTATGTTACCTGAGTTCGGATCAGGTCCTTGTATGAAAACGGTCTTGTATGGGTCTGTGATGATCGCATGGACTCCATTGCCTCTCTCTCTTAATTGCATTGTTCCATGGACTTTCGTGGAATCCACTTGTTCATCACATGCCAATGTGAGAACGCTATGAGGACCTGATTTGGTTCTGTTCTCATGTTACCTAAAGAACTTTTTGCCTCTTAAGATGTTGATTGATTTTTAATAATTTCTTAATTAGTTTTCCAGCACATTAACGACAATTGGTTGATGTACCCTTGTTGCTGGTAGGTTGCAAGGTCCCATGAGGTCATGTAAAAACCTTCAATTTTTTTTTCCCAACTCATTGGGAGGAAGGTGGGGGAGAGTAGATCAAGTCCTTGTATGAGAACCATTGTCGTACAGGACTAATCTACACCAATAGAATCTACCCAAGGAAAAATCATGTGATGGATTCCATCTGCGTAAATCAAATTGTATGAGAATGACTCTTGTATGAGAACCTGATCCACACTCGAAGGTGGGGGGTGACCGAGGTGGGTTAATAAATAATTTCTGTATCAAAAATAAAATAACCTCAACTAAAAGTCAAGTTAGTAAAGTAGCCCCAAGAGCTAAGGGATAAAAATCCTCTATTTTTCCCATCCCTGTTTTTCCTAGTTTTGCTACCTGCAGAACACGACACGTGGACAACTTTGAGACCAACAGTCAAGGTTGGGTGATGATTATTACATCCGGTGTGTTGGTCTTAAAGTTGTCCACATGTCGTGTTCTGCAGGTAGCAAAACAAAGAAAAACAAGGATGAGAAAAACAGAGGATTTTTTTTTTCAGAGCTAAGAGAACTGTCTTGGTCCTCCAATAATATTGGTAAGATAAAATAACCTCAACTAAAAGTCAATTTAGTAAAGTAGCCCCAAGAGCTAAGTGAACTGACCTGGTCCTCCAATAATAAACCTCCTTTATTTCTACGAGTCTCCATGTCAATACTACAATCGATATCCTCGATCACAAGTATCGATCGATTTGTAGTGGAAATCAGTAACTCCCTGAGCTCTGAGTTTGTTAAAACACTTGCGAGATCTAAATCATAGATGTCATAATTGAGGTAATTGGCCATGGCAGCAATCAAGCTGGACTTCCCTGTCCCTGGAGGACCATATAATAGATACCCTCGTTTCCAAGCCTTCCCAACTCTTCTATAAAACTTCCTTCTCTTTACAAACCTATACAAATCCTGGCTCACAGCCGTCTTTAGCCTTGCGTCCATTGCCAACTTATGGAACGTCGCGGGATGTTCAAGGTTGATGGATCTCCATGGGCCACTGCCTCTCTGATCACCATGTAAACGGCTAGGAGTATAGAGTTTCAAAACCTTGTTCTTTTCTCTCAAAGACTCTGATTCTTCCATAACGTGAGGTAAGTAAGAATCCAACACCTTTGTGTTTCTTGTCAAAAATCAGCTCGAACCATTTCTTCTCCTCAGCCATGGGCTTCTCTTCCTTATAAATAGAGAAGCTTCCACTTGAGTTGAATCCCGTGGAAGATATCGTTGATCTTTTCATTATTCTCAAAGTCTAGCAACAACTTCTTGTCTCTCGGAGTTTTGCCTGCTCTGATTCTGTGCATGGAGGAAGCAGAGTTGGTGGTGAGCTTTGAGCGTAGGTACGTCTCGGAGTCATCGAACATTTGGTTGCGGTAGAGACCAGTCCTTTCATCGACAACAATGGTGAGCTGCCGAGGGGAGAACAGACGGACAAAGATATATTCCAAGCGGGAGGTAACGTAGTCTGCAAAATGGGGTATGAGGGACACGACTTGGTTTGCCATTGTGAGGATGTGCTCGTAGTATTTTGAGTGAGTGAAGAGGGCTTATTGTGGAGATTTATAGAGAGATAAAGAGAGAGAGCACTAACTAGGGTGCTTCCCTCTCTTTCTTTTTCTTCGGATTCAGTTCTCCCTATCTTCTTTCTTTGTTTCTTTGTTCCTGCTAGAATCTTCTCTGTACTTACCCTAGTCCTTCGCAGCTACGCCTATCTAACCTGACCGGACCCTTCCTTCTGTTTCCCTCTGAATTTCCATTTTTTGTCTGTAAGCCATATTAATTCACTGTTCCCTCGTATTATTGTTCACCACCATCAAATCAAATCTCTTTCTAAGAGGCTGAAAAAACTTCCTTCTTCCTTCTGTGTGGATGTTTTCTCTTCTCCCCTTAACAAAAAAAAAAAAAGGTGCTCTCTTTTCCTCAAGTGCGTGCCCTTCCTGGAAAGGCTGGAATGTCCTTCCTTGTGTGTGTCTAGACGTTCGCAGTGATATTATTGTTTTTTTTTCTGATACTCCCCTACTTTTGGACTTTTGCATCTCTTTCTCCCCTCCTCCTGTTAAATACCCAGATCACCCTCCTTTTCACTTGAACCTTGGTTGATCTTCACTGGGAACTAACTAGGTTTCTTCCCTCTCTTTCTTTTCCTTCGGATTCATTTCCCCCAATCTTCTTCTTTGTTCCTGCTAGAATCTTCTCTGCACTTCCCCTCAGTCCTTCGCAGCTACGCCTACCTAACCTGACTTGACCTGACCCGAACCTTTCTTTTGTTTCCCTCTGAATTTCCATTTTATCAAATCAAAATCTCTTTCTGAGAGACTGAAACTTCATTCTTCTTTGTGTGTGGAGTGATGTTCTCTTTCTTTTCCTTCATAATTATTATTATTATTATTATTATTATTATTATTATTATTTCTTCATTTTCTCTCTACTTCTTCTCCTTCTTCTTACAGAAGCGAAGGCAGCCCCCCTATCAGGACAGTTAGCATCCCACTCGAACTCAACCTCTAGAGTCATGCTCACACTCAACAACCTCTCTTACATTATAGGCATTTTCAGTGAGCACAAACTCTAGAGACTACTTGTAGTCCAAGACTATCTCATGAGACAGCAGAGTTGGAATAGGACTCTCACATGTGATAATAGACTTTCTGTCCATTACTCACATATGTTAACAGAGTCCTACCCCATTAATATTAGAGTTTGAGTCTTCCACATGTGATCATAGAGTTTGTCTATAACTCAATAACTGTAATCTCTATATAAGAGCACCATTGTACACTCATTAAAGTGAATGCCAATATACAATTTCAACACACATCACCTTCGTCAACATTGAATTCAATCACAAACGCCTACTCAACTCAAGAGCCCCTGATTCTCTCAAGGGCTTACCTGACTTCCAATTCCATACTATCCTGGATGGTCTCCCACCTTCTGGTATAGATGCCAACCAAGATGTCCCAGCCCTCTGTCAGTCTACAAGCACCAATTGCTTAGATCCTTTCCGCAAGCTTCTCTCCAAACTCAACACCACAGCCAACATCCCTCTAGTGACTTGCATAGTCTCTGATGGTATCATGAGCTTCACCCTTCAAGCTGCGCAGGATATTGGAGTCCCTGAAATATTGTTCTATCCCTCGAGCGCATGTGGCTTCTTGGCCCTCATGCACTATCCCCATCTCATGGAAAGAGGCCTTACACCACTCAAAGATAGCAAATATTATGAGATAACAATCAAATTATTCAAATTTCTTGGACGTGAACCTGATATGGACTGCACTCTATATTCTATAATATCATAATCATCTATATGTTAACTATCATGTGTACTGTAACAGATGTGAGCTACTTGGAAAATGGGTATTTAGATACCCCCATTGATTGGATCCCTGGAATGAAAGACATCCGTTTGAGAGATATCCCTACCTTCATTCGAACCACAGATCCAAACGATATCTTGTTCAACTTTTTCAAGGGAGAAGCGGCTAGAGCTCATAAAGCTGCGGCTCTCATTTTAAATACTTTCGATTCCCTGGAGCAGGAAGTTTTGAATGCTCTCACTGTAATGTTGCCTCGCGTTTACAGCATTGGTCCCCTCCAGCTTCTGCTGAACCAGATTCAAGATGACGGTTTGGATTCGATCGGGTATAATTTGTGGAGAGAAGAACCGGAGTGTCTTGATTGGCTCAATACCAAAGAACCCGGTTCTGTTGTTTACGTGAACTTTGGGAGCCTCACGGTAATGACGCCTCAGCAAATAGTGGAGCTCGCATGGGGTCTCGCTAATAGCGAGCAGAACTTTTTGTGGATCATAAGACCTGGTCTGGTGGCGGGAGACTCGGCCGTGAACCAAAGAGAGAGGCATTCTGGCGAGTTGGTGTCCACAGGAGGAAGTGCTCAACCACCCAGCCGTGGGTTGTTTCTTGACCCACAGTGGTTGGAACTCCACACTTGAGAGCATATGCGGAAAGGGATGACGTTGAGAGAAATGTGAGTGAAATGATGGTGGGAGAAAGGGGAAAGGAGATGAAGATGAAAGCAATGGAATGGAAGAAGAG
The DNA here is from genome assembly GCF_013358625.1 of Macadamia integrifolia. Taxonomy (NCBI): domain Eukaryota; kingdom Viridiplantae; phylum Streptophyta; class Magnoliopsida; order Proteales; family Proteaceae; genus Macadamia; species Macadamia integrifolia. The sequence continues at coordinate 29,964,042 of NC_056559.1, read as the reverse complement.
AACAGAGGAGGCCATTGCTCCTAGTGGGTCCTCCAACGTCCATTTTGATGAGATTGTAAATCAAGTGCTTCTTGCCACCCTCAACTAATTAAACAGGAATCTAGATCAGGTCCATGTATGAGATTGTATATGTTTTTGATTCGTGAATTTAAAATCTATTTTTTCTCTCTTTATTTAATAAATTTAAATGAAAGAACTTTGAACAATCCATTACTCTTCTGAAAGAACTTTTAACATATCCAAATAGCATAAGCTTCTCAATTACCCTGAGTCCACCGCCTATGTTAGTCTTTTCCATACACCACACGCAATTCTTGAAATTCCACAGAACCATTCTCCTAATCAAATGAGTCGGCTAAGCTTTGGTTGTTTTCAACTCTTTTTCGATAGTTTTCAATGGAAGACTTGAGGTATTGATTACATATTGCTTTTTACCAAAGAGGAATTACAAAGTTTTAGAATCTTCTTCAAAGGGTAATGGCGTCTCATCTTTTAGAAGCACCTTTTTCCTAAAAAAGAAATACATTATAGGGATTTTGATTGCATGTATGACGTGAAGAGGGATGACGTTGACAGGAATGTGAGGGAAATGATGAAAGCAATGGAATGGAAGAAGAAAGCAGAGGAGGCCATTGCTCCTGGTGGGTCCTCCAACGTCCATTTTGACGGCATGGTAGACCAGGTGCTTCTCGCCACCCCCAAATTCACTTGAAGCTTTGTCCTCCCCTATCCATTTTTTGAATACGTATCTTAAGGATGATGTAGTAACTCTTAGGTTGTCGCTAATTTCGTTTGTATCCTGCCTTTGGCCGTCTTTTTTTCCATTAATATAATTTTTATTCATCCAAAAATAACTATATAAGGAGCTTACACAAATTAATGACTTTCTAGATATCTAGTGATCCTTCTGTCGTTCTCTAGGCTTAGTTCCAATTTGGATTCTTTTAGGGAAGAAAATAGGTCTATTACAAATCGATGATAAGGAGATTACCTTAGCTTACGGGTGGAGGTAGCTTAGCTGACTGAAGAGGTAAGATTCTAATCGAAGAACTGATTATAAGGATATTTCCACTCTGGGCTGAGTTCTGATTTAGGCATTGAAGCCTCCTTCCTGAAGCTCCCTCTGGACCAGTTTGTAATATGTGTTATGCATGTCTTTGTTTGGAGGAAGAATCTTGCACTAACAGGTTATACCCATGAGATAAATTTCTTATATGTGGAACATCCGTTCTATGGTGGCTTCTCTATTGCTATCCAAGATCGGAGTTGGGCTTTCATCCAAGTGATTAAATATTATATTAAATAAGTTTTAGAAATAAGATAAGAAGCGATAAAAGGAGGTATAAATTTCTAAATACACCTATAGTAATAGTAGTGTTATTCAGACACTCCCATTTAAAAGAAAAAAAATAGTATAAGTAAATTCAGGATCAAACTCTACCTCTCCCCCCACCCCCACCTCCAAAAAAAAAGGAACAAAAAAATAGGTTATTAGACATTTTTCTATTCGTTGTATTAGCCAAACATGGTAGCCTTAATCATCTCAGGTATTTTGGATCCCCCAATCAACTCTAATATGGGATCTAGGATCCATTATATATAGATGTATATTTTCTAGCCTTATTTATTGTCTTTTTCTTTCTTTTTTTGGGTTCAACTTTATTCTTATTGTATAAATCCACAATTTGTGTTAAATACAATGGCCATGTATGATTCACACATCAATAGATATACAAGAGATAGTCTTCACTCCAAAACTATCATATTTAGACAATGGTTTTAGGAATTAGTATTGGATCAGTTAATCTATATCGGTATCGATACCCGATCTCCCAATTTGAAAGGATTTTTATTTATGAAAAATAGTGTTTTAATCTAAAATACGTACCAATGCAGTATGATATGTCCGATACATATTGATATCAGTATAGGTATCAGCAGCGACCAATATCATGACCAATGCCGTGAACTAAATCTATGATTTAGGTAACTAAATGTCTTGTGAAATAGTTTTTATTATGAGGTTTGAGTCCCCCTTGTCGCAATTTTATAAAATCCATAAGATATTGTTTTCTTGTCATTTGTAGATGAAAGTTGCTTCAGAAATGGATACCTTGACACTCCAATCGACTGGATACCAGGAATGGAAGGAATCCGTCTAAGGGATATACCAACTTTCATGAGGACAACAGATCCAGATGACCTCTTGCTCAATGACAGCATCAGAAAAACACACAACACTTTAAAGGCCAAGGGTCTCATACTAAACACATCTGATGATTTAGAACATGAGGTCCTTGAAATCATCAGATCCAAGTTTACTCAGGTCTACACAATAGGTCCTATGCAATTGCTCCATCATCAGATAACTGAAAACAATCTCAAGTCTGCAAATTTGTGGAAAGAAGATATGGGTTGTCTTGAATGGCTGGACAAGAGGGTACCCAACTCTGTTGTTTATGTTAATTTTGGGAGCATCACAGTAATTACAGAACAACAACTTATAGAGTTTGCTTGGGGACTTGCTAGTAGCAAACATCCTTTCTTATGGGTCATTCGTCCGGATCTAGTGAGAAGAGGAGACTAGAGGAAGAGGTACGCTTGCAGGGTGGTGTCCACAAGAGCAAGTTCTCGAACACCCTTCAATTGGAGGGTTTCTAACACATTGTGGGTGAAATTCTACCATATAGAGCCTTTCCGAGAGAGTGCCCTATGATATGTTGGCCATTCTTTTCAGAGCAACAAACAAATTGTCGCTATGCATGTACTAAATGGGGTGTTGGAATGGAAATTGAAGGAGATTTGAAGAGAGATACAGTAGACACACTGGTTAGGGAGTTTTCCCTTCTCCCCTTTTAGAGGAGTCTGGATCAGGTACTTGTATGAGAATCAATTTTCGTACAATGTTTGATCCACACTTAGATTCCATTTAATCTCTCTCCTCTTTTAAAAGACAAATAAAATGAGTGGTTAGTTGATTATTTCATCCTCTTCTCTGAACGTGCTACAACCCAAAACTAAATATAGATTTAGGAATTAAATTCATGGTTGTACTCTATTACCTCTAAATATGGCACATTACAAAAAAGGACTAGAAATAGTTAATTTTTGTTCCTCTCTCTCTCTCTCTCTCTCTCACCAATTTTTTTTTAGATTGTAGCGATTTAGGAAACTTGGGAATTTTTCGTTTATAGAAAAACCTCATGAATCTAGTACATTGATATATATATATATATATATATTCAGTAAGACTCAACAGTTTGTACATTAAAATTCAGAATTTTATTGCAACAATAAGAATCTCTTGGGTTTGGGGATCAATTATAAACAATTTTATAAGAATTTTATCTTTAACCAATTTTTTTTTTTTTTTTTCATTCAAGATTCTCAATCGATACAGATTTATGCACACAACATTACTTAGAATACATAATGTGACAAGTTTATGAATAGAATGTCCAACTCTACCTCTAGTTAGCTGCGAACAGTTTAATGTATAAAAATTAGGGCAACCATACACCAAAAAATATATTACTACAATTTAATCATTATTTAAATTAAATAAATTTGATTTATAGACACAAAAATCCAACGCCAAACAGTTAAAAATTTTAAGTCTAAAATGTTAAAAATATTTTAGATAGTCTATTTCATTTAAGTATTAGAAGAGAAGATTCCAATCCAATGGCTCTTGAACTGAGTTATTACACGATTCCCAGGTTCATCAACCCAATTCCCGATGTATAACCATTTATGGTGAAAAAATATATATCCTTTATTGAGGGTTCCTCTCAGGGCTGATGGTTGATGAACAAATCGACCCAAAGAAAATAACCATTAACTGGGAAAATGAAATGGAAAAATAGCTTAGTGGGGTTTGAGATTAATTAGTGCCCATCCCTAGTTGCTAGGGATCTCAGTAATTTTTGCTCGGCACCAAAAGCTGAAGCTCTCCTTGTTGGGCACTGGAAAAAAATTACTGCGTAAATTGAACTGCAGAAGAGAAATAATTGAAGGTAAAACCCCGACCAGGCCATTGATCCTCTCTCTCCCTCATCATGAACTCTTCTCTGGTGCTTCTTCGACCTCTGAGCTCGCCGGTCCAACTCCAGCTGCTGCCGAGCTTTGTTGTTGGGTTGTCTGGGAATCTGACACCGCCATGGTACGTTCATAAATAAACAAGGTGAGTAGGTTTTTCTATTTTTTCTCCAACAAAGAAAACTCATATATCAATCAATAAGACTAGGAGGAAACAAAATTCCAATGCTTAGGAGTTTATGTGGGTAAGCTTCTTGGGCTTAAGCTTTTAGGAAAGGACGTATCCAGTGCAGTGCACGAGGTTTCCGTCTCTGTAAAGTCTAAAGAGAGGGCCATAATATTAGTAATCTAAATTCGTTTTAGAGGGAGGCTGTTTCCCAATTTAAACTTACAATCGCCAGGTTGAATGGTGCAAGATTTGCAACCTTATCATTGCACCGGGGTCCTCCCTTGCTTGGGCTTCTGGTTCTAAGGTTATAGGAATTAATTTCTACAAAGTGAAAATATGGATTCAACAGGAATGGTTGGTTTATAGAATCTTTTCCACCTCTTGAGCATCAGAAACCCAAAAGCTTGATCGGAAGCTGATTTTAAAACGCTAAAGGTTTACCCAATATATATATATATATATATATTGAATAGAATACCCAAATATAACCTATGTAACATGATGACTTCTCATGTTCTTATATCCAAACTTCATTTTGAAGGCCTAAAAAATTAATTAATTAATTAATTAATTAATTAATTAATTATGGCTTTTAACCTTGAAACTCAATTTGCCAAAGCCAAGATCCTCTTCCAAGCAGGGTTTTAGGGATACCGATCCAGATTGACCCGTATCAGCCTGGATCGATCGTTTTTATCCTTAGTTTTCATTAAAAATTAATTTTTTTTTGCAATTTTACCTTTAATCCAATTCCAATCCTGGGCAAGAATCGGTATCGGCCCAGCCTCGTGATATCAATCCGAGTCAAATGATCCGACACCGATAATTCATTCAATGCTTCCCAAACTTTGACTTACAAATGGTCAGGATTCCACCAAAAATAAACTACGTATTGTCAGGGGCACGCTATGTAAGTGAAAACACCCCTCATGTCAGGACGATCGAATTATTAAATGGGCCAGCCCAATGGGCCGGGCTGGGCCAGGAATCACTTGCTATAAACATGAGAAACGCGCCAATTATGGGCACCAGCCAGGGTAGAATAAGAAAAAGAACAGGACCCAACTCATGGACTATTAGGCATGTGGGTCGGATCTTTGTGGGTCCATGTGAACACATCTGAAGGGTACTTCTGTAACGGAGAAAGGATGGTTGGGTGGCCAACAGGCAACAGCATCAACCATGTTGATGCTTTCCAAGTTTTCATGCCAGGCGAAATAGGACAATCTGGGTAGTCGCACCTTATTCTTGGACTTCTCTAACATCTTCTATGTTTGTAAATACAAAACTCTTAGGTATTATCAGTATATATTTAAAAATATGAGTATTAAAAAATAGGTTTTTTCTCAAAGAAATTCCTGTTCAATGATTTTTTATTTGAAACAAATTGGATTAATAAAAAAAATGGTTTTCTTTCCTGTCATTATGGCTAAAGAATATCACATTTCATTATTTGTCACATGAAAGTACATGAGTTAGTCTATATAAGAAAAGGTAAACATCTCATTTGTACAATTTTAGTTTAAAATGAGTAGAGGTAGTAGCTAAAATTACAAAAAATGTCATTTTTATATTTAATATTCATCTCCATTTAATAACATTTTGATAATTTTACTAAGATTTTAAATCAGGGTTTGAGCAACTTTCTTCGTTTACTTTGGACTAAATTTGGCCATTGAGATATATATGGGATCCTCTATCATGCATATGGACTAACTCACATATTGTCAAGTGACAAATAGTGAAACATTATACTTAATCAGGCATAGTGACACCTAAAAAGACCCAAATTTTTTTGAGTGAGAAAAGGACCTAACCATAACTTAATTTGAAGGGAAATAAAATCTTATAGCTCCTAAGAAAATATTAATTGCACATATGCATGCACAAACTTCCACTTGATCACCCCATGTAATGGTCCACATAAGGGTAATCAAAGTGTGAGAATACCTGCACTTAACATGGTTATTCTCAAAACCCTAGCTAGTTTCCTTTGTCTTTCTTTTGGAAGAGGTAGTAGTCATTCTAATGGTTATTCTCAAAATCCTAACACATACGCACAATCACAAACATTTATATATATAAAGAGAGAGAGAGAGAGAGAGAGAGAGAGAGAGAGAGAGAGATAGATTACCAGTAGACAAGGAAAGAGGAGACCTAGAGGTGGAAGCTTGTAGAGGAAAAGTGGTGAAGGACTCCTCCCCATGTGTAGTGGTGGTGGTGGAGGAGGTGGGAAGGGTAATATAGGAAGATCCGAGCATACGTTGTGGCTGAGAAGCAGAAAAAGTTAGCCTGGGTGCAGGTGCTGCTGCTGGCATTGCATAGCCATAGTAATAAGAGGATCCCCCAATCCCGATGCCTGATGTCGAGGTCCCGTACATCTGTTGGTAGTACTGCCCTTGCAGATGTGGGCTATACATCGCCTGCCAAATAGGCCCATAACACAAAGCAACCAGTCAGAAACTCATAATTTTTCCTTAAATTTCCCTTTTTAATGTTAATTATAAATTATAACAATAGAGAATGTAGGTGAGGGATTAATTAATTAATTAAGCTGTAGACCTGTAACATGGAAAGGATTAGGAAGGTCTTGAAAACACATTGAGGATGAGACCAATTATTTTTGGGTCATGCTTCTTTAACCATGGTTGGTAACATTAAGGTTGCAACCATATTGGTATCATACAAGAATTGCCCCCTTTGTACGTTAGGGAGAGATTATTTATATCCTGTAGGAGCATAAATTTGTTAGAAAAAAGAACGTTACTCTACTGGCTTAGGCGTACGTTAGTTCATAGGAGTATTTTCAACGCATGATAGGGTGGGGGTAGCATGGTCTCTGCACGTCCTATGCATGCAGAGAAAGCAAGCGGATAGTGTTTTTCCCTTATATGACCAATATAAGATGGTGATAACATAATGTAATCATGCTTAGTTACATTGAGAATATCCTTTATTTTTAGAGCAAGGGATCTACAAGTTACTTGCATGTAATGGTAACTTCCACACCAAGACAATGAACACACAAAACGGAGTAGGGTGTATCAACCGATCAAACTCGGTTGGTTTCTATTAGGCCTAGTTGGACCCCACCTATTTAAGGTAATGCACCATTTAGCATACCATTTACCTTATCATACCTCATTGGCAAGTTATGGACACATTTATATTTAGTCAGCTTGTTATCGTGCCATAATCATACTATAAACAACCTATAAATAAGATAATCAAGCCATAAACTGGTGGATCAATAAATGAATCAACTAATCAGGCTATGAACATTTAGTTATGGTCCTGATTTAGCATCTATGGGATACTGATGAAGACTCATTTAGACCAAATATTAATCAAGATAAGCCTAATATTGGATTATTTATTAAATGGTCTGTTTGGTTTTGAGCTTTAACCGGTTGAACCTATTAGTGTGGGTCATCATTTGACACTTCTTAAGAAGGATTTGTCTCACGATTTTTATAAAAAGACCCACATAATTAAGAAAGAAAAAAAATATAATGAAAAGAGGGTGAAAAAACAAAGACACATTTTTCACTGTTTTTTATTCAAATAATGAAATAATAATTAATATCATACAGGGAAAAAATGGGATACTTACTTGGGTGTATCCAGGAGAATAGGTGGTGTACGGTGTACCTGCAAAGTAAATATCAGTGGAACTGCATGAGAGAGACAGATAGAATTTTTTTTCTTTTTTTTCCTTCTCATCACTTCATGATTGAAGCCATAATTTTTTTTCTTTCTTTCTTTTAAGGGATAATGGGCTTCCATGACCATGACCTACCCATCGTGCGTTCCATGCATAGTTAGCAAATTCGGATTCAAGAATTATTTGGAATAATTCGATTGATTAATTTAAGGATTCGGTCAAAAAAGCAGTCAAAAAAGTTATTGGGTTTTTTTTTTTAATTGTTTCTTATTATTATTATTATTATTATTTTAAAAATAATGTTTAAGTGGACCGAATAATTCGGTTTAATTCGGATTCGGTCCGAATCATTCGCGTTTTATATTCACGTTTGAAAAAAGCACGAATTTTAAAGAATTTTATTTTTAATTCGAATTCGGTCCGAATTTTTGATAAAATTTAGAAAAATTCACGAATTATTCGGCCGAATTGATAACACTGGTTCCATGGTCTATACTTAAATGGAAGAACATGAAAACTGGGAAATGGTACGTGGAACCAGCCTTGGACAGGTTGGCTTCGGGGGTTTTATGATTATGAATTAGTGGCTCTTAATAGAGTATTGCGTGGACGGTGGCCCACCACTTGACTCTTGTACCTCCTTCAGATGCAACAACACAAAAATGTCTTGTCTCAGTCACCCAGTTATTAGTTTGTTTGTTTGTTTTTTTTTTTTTTTTATATAAGTAATTTGTATGTCTCTTTCTCCTTAAACTTAGATATTTATCAAAAATAAATAAAACCTTAGGCATTAATTAGTACCATATTTTTGAGGCTACACACCAAATAAAAATGCTTAGCCCTACATTTTTTTTTTTTCCAGAAACAAGACTATTCATCGAAGCGAGTCAAGTTTATAGTTGTTGAATTATACGATTTCGACTATGGAGTAGAATTTGACTAAAATATCCTTCTTGTATAGGAAGAAAAAATGTCGAGGAATGTATTTCATAGGAAATGCCTCTTAAGATGGCTACATTTTATCAAAAATATAAAAGATTGCTATGTTTGGAAGGTTAGAAAAGAAATAAATAAATCTGAAATAAGAAAAAAGAAAAACACATTACATTTGTCTTATGCCTTGCTCCAAATATTGCCTTGATTCTATGTGGAACCAAGTATTTGTCCAGATATTACCCTCGCTAAGCCTTTTCTTTTCTTTTTTTTTTAATATGTATTTGACAAAGAAATTTTTATACGAATCTAAAAAAGACTAAAACTAATTACTTTGTTTCTAAATCTTATATATTATTAGGTCGGGGGATTTGCAAACAGCTACTTGAGATAGAATCTCTCGAGCAAAACGATTCAATTGAAAGATTGGTGCTTCATTGTTCATACAATAGGGGAGATAATAGGAAAAGAAAATGTGAGGAAAATAATAAAATAAATTATGAAAGGTCAGCCGCTTGGAGAGCATTGTCCCTATTAGTTTGCACCTATGAATGCTAACCATTATATATCGCATCTATCCAATTTTTAAGTGCTTAAGTTTTATTTATGCCTCATTCTTTGGCATTCCCCCAATCTAACATCCCAATAGGATTTTATAAAACAGAAAAGGGAGAGGATTTCCCACAGTGCTAGCATAGGGAGAATCTCCCATGCCACATCAATGTCGGTATCAAGAATGGAATCATTCATATGAAATCACATGGTAAGGGAGGAGAGAGAAAAAAAAATCAATCGTGAGTGAACTTTTTTTTTTTTTTTGGGGGGGGGGGGG
>NC_056559.1:29952491-29954348 GCF_013358625.1 Macadamia integrifolia | reverse complement strand
GGGCGGGGGTGGTGAGGGGGTGTGGGGTGGGGTAAGCTCTGACTCCAGTGGAACTATATATGAGATCATAAAATGCTACGTAATAACCATTTTGCAGCATAAGATCTCTCTCTCTCTCTCTCTCTCGGAAAATATTAATAAGAATTGGACGGAAAGGTCAACTCACCCGTAAGGAGGAGGATAAACGACCTGAGGAGGAGGTAGTGTGGGTGGTGGGGGAGGAGGAGACAGCAGTGGTCCTGCAACTCTGCTATACGATGTTGCACCCATTGGAACGACCCCACGGTGGGGGGTACCACCTTGATTTCTTCCTGTGTACATAAATCAACAAATTATTAATTACAAATTCATCAATATATAACCAAACACACCCACATTACCCTCCTTATTTTTTTTCTTTCTAAGATGAAGTCTCTCAAGAAAAAAGATTACTAATTTAAGAGAGATAATAATATGGTTAACCTCGAGGTGATGAAGTTCTAGGACGACCAAATGAAGCAATATTACAGTTTGCCCTCCTCCCATCGATCATAGGGTTGGGATCAACACAGGCCCTTCTTGCTGATTCTGGATCACGAAATGTCACCTGCCCAAAAGAGAGAAAGAGAGAGAGACTCTTCTTCCATTAATTAAGAAAGGAAAGAAAAAAGAGAGAAGAAGAAGAAGAAGAAGAAGATAATTAGATCACTTACGAATCCATAGCCTTTAGACCTTCCTGTGTTCTTGTCAATGATGATAACGGCTTCAAGAATATCTCCAAATTGTTCAAAGTGTCTCCTCATTTCTTCAGTCTGAGTCTCCCAAGCTAAACCCCCAACGAACACCTTGGTATAAGTTGTGTCTCCAAATGGGGACCTGTACTGTTGGAAAGCCATGGCAGATATAGTCTATCTATCCAGCCCAGCTAAACTGCCCAGCTAAACTCCTCCTTAATTACCTAGATCGTTAGAACTGCCAAATGAGTTTCTCTCTTCAACCTCCTCTTCTTGTTCTCTTCGTCTTCTATCATTGAATCTCCTTCCATTCCTTCAGTTGAGCATAGAAAGCATTAAGAAAGGGAAAACAACTCAATTGTCTCGGAAAGTATTACAAGGATTGAAATTGGAAGGAAAGGGATGGTGAAGATCTATCTCTTTCTTTTTCTGGACTGCTTCTCTCAGCCTCTCCTCTCTTCTCCGACAGCTGCAAACGTTTATTTGCTGTATAAGAGAGAGAGAGAGAGAGAGAGAGAGTTGGTTTTTTTAACTTTGGCATATCGGAATGACAGCTACACGACTACGCTAGTCGGCCCTGTCCTCCCTGTCGCACCCCCATTATAATACCCCCAACCACTCCTATTCCTCTCTCTCTCTCTCTCTCTCTCTCTTCATTGGTGTTTTTTCTTTTTTTACATAAATTGGGCCAGTGGAGAGAAGGAATGGAGTATAATGGTTGACACCGAGCATTGCTTTTCCCTTTTCTTTTATTTTTTTATTTTTTATTTTTTATTTTTTATTTTTTATTTGGTTGGGAATTGAAATTAATGGTCATTTGCTCACTTGCTATAAATTGTTGACCCGGACGGGGGGTTTTAGACGGTTGACTGAGGGCCTCAACCTTAGCTAGCAGATTGATCTTGTTAGCTGGAGGATTTGATGACCTATCTTGGCTGGATGGTTCTACATGATCTGCCGCATGGAATGAAGCTCAATTTGTTCTCAAGGTGGCTCATATCTTTTTTTTTTTTTTGGTAAGGAGGTGGCTCATATCATTCTCGCCCTATAGTTAATATATTTTCAATCTTATCCCAAGCTAGAGTTCATCCATTGGTAAAATGGGTTAGTTTTTATGCCATCTCATATATGTATTTTTTTAATT
>NC_056559.1:29937754-29951110 GCF_013358625.1 Macadamia integrifolia | reverse complement strand
GGGGGTGGGGGTTTGAAATACCTTTATTTTTCATATTTGTATATATCCAATATCCATGTGCATATAATAAAAGCTAACAAATACACTCAACTGCCTTCCTTTTTTTTTTTTTTTTTTTTTTTTTTTGAGATATAGTAAAGTGAATATTCTCTACTTAAATAAATACGAAAGAAAAAAAATCATTGATTAAATAAATACTGTACTATGATGAGGTACAACTGAATTTAAAGTCTCACCACAATAAGAAGATTTTTTAGGAGAGAAAAAACATAACCACAGAGATAAGCAGCTCAAAACATGCTGCCCATAAAACAAATAATCAGCAATATAAAATCTGTTTACGATATGGCTATTTTTACCAAAAAAAATATATATATATGGCTACATCTCTTAGGAACCTATTTGTAGGTAATTGTTGGAGGGTGTAGACTAGGTGAAAAGCTTCTGCTGTGATTACGGTGTTGTCCTTATCCTGATGGAGAAATACTCCTATAATCTGAAAATTGTTTTTTGGTTCCTCTGGACGTCATGGGTCCTTTCTATGAGGCCTAGTTCATTTGCCTTTAGCTTGTATATGATTTTGTTTCTTTTCAATAATTGATATTATCTATCAAAAAGACAAAAATATGTGACTGCAAAAACTTTAATATCTCTTTTTTTCTTTTTTTCTTTTTTTCTTTTTTTCCTTTTCTAATCATAGCAACACATGGCTGCAGAATCTTTTTATGAGAGTTTTATTATCATTAATTAGTTAGAATGTAGTTCAATCATTGAACTTCAATCGCACGGACAGTCCAACATTACTCAAGCCCTTCTCTCCATTAAACATATCATCTCTTAAGGCCCAAGCCTTGAGGTCTGGAGGAATCGATTCACCTTGATAGTTTTTTATTTTTTATTATTGGGGACTCCACGAATTGGTGGGTCAGATTGGGGGCAACAATCCTTGAAGACAGTTTTTTAGAGTTATATTAGTATTTCTCTTAACTAGTACTTATATAATATTGTTACCATGATTTTGTAGTGAGTTCATTCACCGTAATTTGTGTGTATGTGTGTGTGTGTGTGTGTGAGAGAGAGAGAGAGAGAGATATGAGGATGAGTGATTACAACTCTATTTTCCATTGATAGTGAAACAGGTCTCATCTCATTGTGGACGTAGGAAGCTTTGTCGAATCATGTAAATCCTTTATTATGTGATTGTTTGTTTGTGATTTTGATTCGTCTCTTACATCTTTTAGATTTTCATTTTCTACACTATCACAGTTTGTGGGAACCAAACAAAACTTCGCTAGATATGGGCTTCTGTTTTTTTAATGTTCAGTAGAAATTAAGCTTTCTCCATCCTCTCCCTTGGTAGAGACACCTCAAGGAACCAGACGGTTCATCTTGAGATATACCAGTGCAGATTTCTTTCCCCAATCTCTTATCCCACGTTCAGAATTAAAAGAATAAGAACATGATTATCTAAAATTTGGAAAAATTGAAATGTTTTTAATGATCATATTGGGTGGAAAGGTTTTCTTTCGTGCTTTCTGAGTGCTTTTGTGCCTCATTGCAGTGATATTGATTACCCTCTTTCATTTTGTGATAAAAAATTTAATAATGGTCAAAATCTTGTAGTTCGGTTAAAAGAAAAATCCAATTCTCTTTGGACATGTTCGTCAAAAAATTCGATTTATGCGGATTCTTCCTCCAACTAGCGAAGAGATCTTGACGAAATTATCATATATGAAATTGAGTAAAATTTTACAAAGAAATACCCCACTTCTTTCTTGAGAAGGATGGGAAACAATATCATTTGATTGAATAGTTGACTCAGCTCTTTGTTCTTTAAAGAAACCTTCCATTTCAATGGGTCTTTTTTCATGAAAATAAGACATGCGTAACAAATTCTTGTTTTTTTTTGTTAACTGAGGCATGCATAGCAATCCATCGCAATGGTCTCCACTTAAATCACAGATGCACAGATGGTAAAATCGAACTTGAGACCATGCGCCTAACCATACAATCCCCGATTCGTCCTAACCATCTAGACAATTCACGGGTGGATACAGAACAAATAAGAAAAACACACATTCACACAATGCGTACGACAGAGTTCATCTTTAGTCATTTTTTTTTTTTTTTTCACTATTAGTGAAACATTGAATATATTCTATAATGGTCTGATTTTTGTGTACGATCATCATGCGGTTCGTCTCTATTCAAGGGTTCAAGTATGATCATTTACCATGAATGGTTGTACATGAAATTTTTCTTCATTCTATGATGTGTAATATAACTATTACTTTCCCAAGAAAATATATTTGAAAAATAGAATTACGGGCATATCATTGAAAGACAGAAATATTATTGATTGATGTAAATGAATAGAATCCACAAGAAAAGTTTTGGGCCATGCCCCATTATTGTATTAGGTTTAATTGGTTATGTTTGGATTAATGCTAAAAGTAAATGATTTTCACTATGATATTTTTATTTGAAAAATATCTTAACAGCCAATACCATTAAACAAATCTCTTAAAATTTTGGGACATTTTTTTCCTAGCAAATATTATATTATATATTTCCAAACCACTAAACATTTTGATACCAAAAGGTCCTCCATAGAAAAAAATTTCTACCATGTGATCATATTGTTCCATGTTAATTTAGTATTAAATGAACTTATTACCCCTATCTTATTTTTTTATTTTTTTATTTTTTTAAAGAATGGGATCAATACCCAAGGCTTTTCTTGTTACAAGATTGATTTTATAGTAGAAATGAAGGGTACAACTACAAGTATAAGAACTCTAAGACAAAAACAATGGCTTTCACTTGAGGCACCAACTTAGAACAAAATGATGGAAATGCTTAAAATTTTTACATGAATGACCTTTTAAATTTTGGAGGATTTGACACTTTCAAATACAAAATGGGTTAAAAGATAAGGTCCAAAAGCTTTCAAAAATCTTATTGGCATTTTAACTTCCCAAAGAATTTTAATTAAAAAACCCAATACCCAATTATATCAATCAAACTTACAAAAGATAAAATCTTTTCTCATGAGCCTTTCTTAAAACATTGTCATTGAAATTTGTTAAAGAGCAAAAGCATCCTTAAAAATCATTGTAAGTGTTAGGAATACCTAAAAGCCTAGTCATATATCATCTTATGACTTTTTTTAATGTAATAATATGGGGAGAAGGAACTCTGCCCATCTAGCATTTTCAACGCCTGTACACAGACCCTATTTTTTTAGATGGGGCAAGGGAGTTTTTTCATAACCTTTTGAAAACAGGGGTTGTATATGGGTGTGAAAACACTAAATGGATAGAGTTCTTTCTTTTAATAATATATTACTGACAAGGAAAAAAGTTCTTTGAACCACTTGAGTAGGATACAATATTACTTTTGTGCCTCGTTGTCATCCAATGTATGATATTATTGTACCACAACTCACTAGTGCATTTCTCTATGTCATTTTCTCAACAAAAAAAAATTAACCAAGATACCTATCTACTCAATCCCCAATTATCCAAACCATATGGGCAAAACACGGATGAATATTAATTAAATGATAATTAAATGATTTAAATGCACCATAAAACAAGCCAACTCCTCTCATTCACTCATTATCTCTCTTCAGTCCCAATGTGTAATAATTTCTTTGTGGAATGTGTTTTTTTTTTTTTTTGTTTTTTGGTAGAACTTTGTGGAATGTTTGCCAGCCATGCATTCTTACATGACCCTATATGTTCCTATCTAACACTCTAAAACTTAGGTCTCATTATTAATTAAATATTCAGCTAGCAGCAGTCAAAGAAGAAGAGAAATAATTCGATAGCTGTGGACAGTTCAGTAAGACAATCGACCAATATTTTAATGGATAGGTCATCAAAGATTTCATAATAATGTATTAATGCGCGCCAACTGAATCTCGCAGACATGATTTTAAAAACCAATTATTCCAACTTCCAACTGTCATATTTTTTAATAACTCTATGGAATTGATCAACATTGATGAATCATATGACAATGTTCATTTAATGCCTGTTAAATTATATTAATGGATTGCCTTATTTGTTCACTAGTCTCCCCACACCCAAACTAAGTCCAAGGGGATCCTCTCACAACATGGGGACCTCCCCACTTGATCTCAAATCGTCCATGGTTGTAGGTCCTGCACTCCAAAAAGGATCCCACACTTTACAATTAACTTTATTTTTTAAAGGATAATTTACAGCATCATCCCTAGAGAATGTCATAATTATAAGACCACCCCTTCTATTTCACCAAATTAGACTCAGACTCCCTATCGTCAGTCACTGTTAAGGAATACTATGAAATGAGATTTTTCCCTTATGAGTAAAACACTGATAAGTTATCCATTTTCATTATCACAAAAATACCCCTCTTTACCTTTTACCATTTCATTCTCTTTATCTCTTTCTCTCCTTTCTCTCCATACCTACGACCAAGGGTTTAGACAAGTTCCAGTCAAGTACTACTAGTTCCATTGCCAGTGAATTGACTCAGACTCCATACCGTCGGTCAGGATAAGAAACAACCACTCATCAAGAATTCCACAGTGGTTTAGGTACCAGCAATAATGGAGCAATAAGTCTTTATTTTATGTTTTTTAATCCTCTTTTTGGTCAGCGGTTCAAGTACCGGCAATAAGGCTTTATTTTCGAGGCCGGATCAAGTCCTCGTACGAGAACCTTGTCTTGGGTTCTCGTACGGCCCTTTTGCCAATACATGTAATCCACTAAATTTTACTATCAGGATTACCTACAATACTGTTATCACTCTCTCTCTTTCTCTTCGGGACTTAAATGCTTTTTATCTCTCTTCTCTACTTAAATGCCATACATTATTTTATATATATATATATATATATACTATTTTCTATTTTTATTCTTATTTTAATTAATTGATTCCAACAATATTTATACTAAAACCCCAAGTCCAAAGTACCCTTTTGATAACTCTATAGGTGGAGAAATCCCATTTCCTTTTAACTGCGGTGATCCATTCATCATATGCTTCATATGAATGGAAGAAGATATTAAAAAGGTATTTCGGACTTGTACAAAAACCCCATGGAGATTTGTGAACCCTAGGATGATGGGTGAACCGTCCTCTATGGATGAGGAAAAGTGTAAATGAAAATTGAGAGAGAGAGAGAGAGAGAGAGAGAGAGAGAGAGAGAGTATGAACTTAAAAAAAATAAAAATAAAAGGAAAAAGATAAGGGAGTCCACTATTTTGTAGGATTAATAATAAAAGAATGCTAAATCATAATTAAAAAAAAAAATTGATAAATCTTGAGGAGAGAGAGAGGGAGTATGGGAAAAGAAAATAGGAAGAGATTGAAAAAGGGAAAGAGATAAGGGAGTCGACTATTTTGTAGGATTAAAATCAAATTTTTTTTTTTTTTTTTTTTTTTTTTTGATAAAGGAAATAAAGATATTTTGTAGGATTAATAGTAAACGAATGTTAAATTATAAATAAAAAAATAAAAAATTTTGATAAACTGTGAGGAGAGGGCAGTATGGGAAAAGAGAATAGGAGAGAAAATAGGAAGAGATAGGTAGTCGGTTAAAAACTTAGGAAAGATAATAAGTGGGTTACACACGTCCACCTCTTAGCCGTACGAGGACCTGATTCGGACTCTTTATTTTCTGTTTTTTTAAGTGTTCTTCATCTCTCTCTCTCTACATTTTCCATCTTATGTTCAATAATGGTGCTCTATAGAGCGTCTCTTTAATATCAACAAAATCTCATCACCAAGCAATACTCTGGCATATTCTCCATTTTCTTCTTCGTCATTTGAACAGCCATTAATACCACTGATCCAGCCAAAGTAATATTCCATCAAGAATTTCACAGCGGTTCAAGTACCGGCAAGGATGGCTTTTTTCGGAGATTTATTCAGAAGAGAGTGATTGTCCAGTTGGCATTGGTAACGCTAGAGCTCTGGTCTTTTTTCGCTTGGTGACAAGTTGATGGAGAAACCAAAAGGGATGAACCTTAGCAAAGGTCGTCTAAGATTGGATGGACTGAATCCTCCAGCGATGAGATCAAAACTAGACAGTCAACCAAATTTCTATAATGGACGCGAGATAGCTATTGAGATTGTCGCGGTTGGAGACGTTGAAAACTAAGTTGAGAATAATTCTTAAAAACTGCATCTCATGTTCAGAGTTTTCTCATATCTGCTCCGATGGCTACTCTAATCCCGACCAGGGATTGAAATTTGCGAAGATGTTGGATGGATTTGGGGAAAAAGTTTAAAAGGGTATTTTATGTACTTCATATTTAATAAGGGCAAATTATTATTTAAAATAAAATATAATTGTTGACATCAACATATATGATATATTCCTTAAGGCTATGTTTGGTTGGAAGGGAAGTGAATTTTTCATACTTAAAAAAGAAATATATGTAATTATTACCCATGTGACTTTTAACATTAACTTCAAATCATTCCATATTTTGTTATAAAATTTCACTTTACTTTGCATCCAAAATCCTTTGCTATAATATGTAAAATAAAAATTATATATAAAATATATCATTACTAAATATGGTTAAAAAATTAAGTAGCTTATACAATCATATGGAGTAATGATTATAAACATTTCTTTTTAAAGCATGAAAATTTCACTTCCCTTCCCTCTAAATTTCCATTGCAATCAAACGGAACTTAACAGTGACTAATAGTAAGGGGTTTGAGTCTAATTTGGTAAAACAGAAGGGGGTGGCCTTATAATTATGACATTTTTTTTTTCAAGGGGTGGCATTGTAAATTATCCTTTTTTAAACCATGGTGGTAGTAGGTGCTACATGTCTATTTTGAATCATTATTTGAAGTGGTGTGGAAAACTTCCCACAATATCATAGTGCAATTTTTCTCACTTTATTTTTTTCTCTTATTTTGAATATATGGATCTCATGCAGATGATTTTTTTTCTAGACAATCATTGATATGATTTTTAGATTCTTCCTCACATTTCTAACGTGAAGAACATCTTCCTTGAACTATTTTAACTTTTGGAGAATGAATGCTACCCTTTATGCATTCTTATGCCTAAACACAGGGTGGTTTGAAAAAAAGGTTCATAAACAACAGAGACAAATAGGGTAGTGCTCTCTATCCCTTAAACCTTAAAAGCAACTTTTTATATATCATATGGATTAAAAGTTAAAACCCAAACTATTCTCGCACTACCTAAATTACAATAACAATCCACTTTAATAAATAAATATATATATATTTTTTATTTATTTCTGTATATCCCCTCCAATGCCTGACACTGCACACGAGCATCAAAAGGAACCTGCCTACCCTTTATTCCTTCTTCATACGTTGTCTTTGTTTGTTTTTTGGAAGGTCAATATTAGGGTAAGCGTTCAATGGAACTCAAAACAAAGGCTTGGGTACTCAGAAATCAGAAATGGGTTTACGTACCAATTAAATGTGAGTTGAAAACTAACCCCCCCCCCCCCCCCCCCTTCTTTTCCCATAGAATAGGAGCTACCCATAAAAGTAGACTTTTGAAGGGTTCTCCATACTCCATTCCCTCTCCAGTCCCCTCATAGATGAGTTTTTATTTTATTAATTAAAAATGTTTTAAAACATTCACTAAGGTTTCTATGTCATTTTAGTTTTTTTATGCATAACAAAATACGTCAATCGTTTAAATAAAAGCATAATTTCATTAAAAAGTTAGAAAAAAAAATTATAGACAGAAAAAATAGTGAAACTAAGCTCCAAGACCACGAATCCGTGCAAACTTGCACAATCAAGTTATTCAAAATCTATGAATTATTTGACTTCAATCACATTCCACATAGAGCTGGAAATGCATCTTTTATCATTTCCAAATTGTAAAACTAAGCACTCATTAGGAAGAGGCATCTTTTGTGATTCCAAATTGTAAAGCTAAGCTCAGTACTTATTAAGAAATCATAGCGCTCTCTCTCTCTCTCTCCCTTGTGGGTGTGCTTGTATGCGTTTTGGGTTTGCTAATAAGCTATGATTATTGTTGGCCTACGGTCAGGTTTACTAGTAAGGTTAATTAAGGTATGCAGTACTTTATAAAAAAAAAAAAGGTAAGTCTCGTAATGACTATATGTGCGCACACGGACACAATTACAAGCACATGAAGAGAAACACGTGCCACTCAGTAATTTTCTAGCTTGTTGGCAGTGTTAGCGACGACAAAGACAGCTTATCCGGACCCCTATGACGTCTGTGAACTGCAATCCTCTGTCTCTTTTCTCTCACAATCCCCCCCACGTGGAGCCTATTATATCATTGTGGCTGTGAGCTGGATTTCATCTGCTTCCCACGTGAGATTTCTCCCTCTCTCTCAACTATGGGGACCTCCGTTTTAGAACCATAATACCATGGTCCGGACCACTGTTAGTTAAAATGAAAACGGTAAAAATACGGAAACGTATGATATGGGTTTTAAACAGATAAAAATGATGAATGATATGATCAAAAAAATGATTAAAAAAATAAGGAACGGAAAATAGACATAAACGAACGGTACGAGTATTAAACGTGTAGTTTTTAAAAAAACGAAACCAAAAAAACGATAGTATACTCATGCAATTTGAGAGATCATTACTTGTATACATGCATCTAATATTCCAAAAGCTCTAGGAGTCCCAAAATAAAATAGCCCAATGGACTACAAGAAAATGAGATGTTGCTAGCTTTAGCTTCTCCTTACTCAATGGGCTATAAAAATATGAGATTTTTTTCCTATAGATAATATGGAAGTTAAAAATAAAAAACCAAGTACCATATTGTCTTCACTCTTCACTTTTATTAATAGGTTTTTTTTTTTTTTTTTTTTTAATTTTTTTAATAAAATTCCAATTTCCCCTTAAAAAACGGATACGCGTTTGAAACGGATTCTTTTGCCACTTTCGTTTTTTTCCGGATTGTATAACAGCATACAGGAAAACGCGTTTTAAACGGCAGAAAAACGGGAACGCGTTTAAAACGCGTTTTAACTAACAGTGGTCTGGACATCTTGGTTAACAAAAGGAGAAAAAAAAATGGTCCAATATATAGATCACCTTTAGGTTGCGTTTGGTAGCGTTTTTTAACAGAAACGATGTTTCGTATCAAAATTATAAATTTTAGTTTTTGTATCAAAATGTCATTTTTTTAAAAAAAAAACTAAAATGACGGAATTACCTTTTGTCATTTTATCAATTCTTATTTCAAACTTATAAAAAAAAAAAAACACACACACACACACACACACCATAATGCATCAAACACTTTATTCCGTTAATCTGTTCTCATAAAATGAAAAAACTCCATAAACATTTTTCTGAAACATTATCAAACGCAACCTTAATAATTAATTCCTGATTGACAAAAGGTTGTGTACAAGATCGTGCATAGAGAAATAGTTGACATGGTCACATTATTGTTTATTTATATTCACTTTTTATCCAATTAAAATAGAGCCTAATTACCATATTCCCTCACCCCAACCAAATAAAACGAAAAAAAAAAAAAAAAAAAAAAGAAGAATGAATCCTATGTATGATGGACCATATAATCACGGTGGAAATGAAAATGGACTTATGACCAATTCATCAAACGGTGATACTCGCAAACGCAAAATTAACACATGGCACCAAGAATGAAATCATCAACGACCCCCACCCCTCCCCCAAACCCAAAAAAGATTTGATTTCATGAAGATGATGAGTGAGAGAGAATATGCCTTCCGTTTTACACGTAATTATTATAATTATTAATTAATACACATATGGGGTGGTGGCGCAGTTGGCTAGCGCGTAGGTCTCATAGCTGTCTGGAGTTATCCTGAGGTCGAGAGTTCGAGCCTCTCTCACCCCATGCTGTATTTTTTATAATTTGAAACCACAGAGTACTAGTTTCTTTCAATTTTTTATAACATGAAGGGAAACACCTGGTTTCTTTAACTTTTTTATAATACTACAATGTGCTGGTTTCTTCACATTTTTTTATAATTTGAAACTACAGAGTACTAGTTTCTTTAATTTAAGGGATTCTTAATGGAGGATATGACCACCCTAACCTCTCATGAAATGCTACAATCCCGTCTTTATTGATGTTAATACCAAGGTTCTTATTGGTTCATGTGTTAGTGTAAGAATCATATTGTCCTCTCATGAAATGCTACAATCCCGTCTTTATTGATGTTAATTCCAAGGTTCTCATTGGTTCATGCGTTAGTATAAGAATCATATTGTCGTTCAGGAAATCCGTTTCTTTTTTTATATGAATTCAATTTACAGAATTGAAAACATAGAAATAATATATAAGGAAAACAAAGAGAAACAAGTGAGAGCTACCATTCTTGGAAAGGCCTCAAGAGGGCAAAACAAACACACCATCAAAACCAACTATGTATGAGCAAGAAATACAAGAGAAATGCAAACTCCATCAACCCTCCAAAAAAAAAAAAAAAAATGGTATCCTCCCCCTCCCCCACCCCCACCAAGAAGTTGTTACGAGATCGGAGGTAAGGACATAATGTAAGGGTCCACCACATAGCCTCGATGTCTCTAACTATAATTGGTTCCAAAAAAATCTATGATTCCTTTCCCTCTACACATTGGAGATAGTTGCACAGAATACCAACTTCACCAATGGTCCCAAAGCCTTCAAATTCCTAAGCCACCCAAATTCCCTCTCTAATAAGATTAGTTCCTATAAGTAGGAGGAAGAACTGAGATGAAGAATATTGCTACAAAAAATAAATGGTCCCTACTCTCCATACCATTCCAATAGAAACAACATGATTGATCGATTTTGCAAACTCTTCTAAGGGAGTTAATCTTCCGAAGGAACCTGTTCGATCCTTAGAAGTGATTGTTTCAATGATTAAATTATAGGTAAAAGATTTGTCCACCATCAACTGAAATTCAAAATTGCATGCAGCCACCCCTTTAAATAAGACCTAGATTATTGTAGCAATCCCTATAAAATGTCTTATCTACCCCCTATTGCAATGTTTACCCACAATACCCCCCACTCCAAAGCCAAAATTGCACTTGGGTGGCAGAGGGAACCCTCTGAGCTCCTCTTTAAGTTATTTAGGATAAATTAACATAAGAACTTGAAACCTAAACATTAAAATTAAGAATCTATATCTTTTTTGCCACAAAAATGCCACTTCAAAAACCAGAAGTGTGGAAGATCAAATACAATTGTTGCTCGGAGTGAAACTTGTATCATCGCAATATGGTTAAAAAAAAAAAAGTTAGTTTAGAGGGGGAATCTCTCACACCACAACAATAGCAGTATAAAGAACATAGCATCATCTGGAGATCCATCATCAAAGTTGGAGAGAAAATTTACGTGAAAATATGATGGTACACTGGCGGCATGGGAAACTATTTTCGAAAGTTAAAGCAGCTGAGCTTAGGTTTTTTGGATTGGTTTTAATATTCCCGGGTTTCTTAGATTTTTAGTTGTTTTGGTATTCAATTTTTATGTTTAATGATTGTTAGTGAATCCAAAGCATCTCACTATACCGATCTATTAGATGAGTCTTAAAGAAAATTTTACCATACCAGAAAAAGAAATATTACACCGAATGAATTATTTTGGTAGTGTAACCTAATCGTATGGGAAAAGAATGACAAGAAATCTTGAAATAACATATAAATAAACTACTTGTGGGATCAGTCTCTATGGGAGGAGTTCACATTTAGTGAGCCATACGCCCTAGCCACAGAAGTTGTGGGTTTTAAGGTTCTATGAACGGAAGGTGCTTCTGATCATTTACGGTTGAGATGAGGTAATGATTTTCTTGTTCACCTGGGGGTTGTTCAAGTCACTTTCTGTTTGGTTTGCTATAATAGCAATAGGGTACAGCATTTCATAGGTTGTAATATTATTTTTTTATTTTTTTATTTTTTTATTTTTTTATTTTTTTATTTTTTTATTTTTTGCTAGAATTTCATAGGTTGTAGTCTGAGTTACAATCTATGCAACTGTTTTAATGAATTTATTTTCCCACCATTTATATAAACTGTAGTTAATACATAAATTAATTGAATTGCAACAATACAATATGTTAGACACAAGTTCGGAACTTGGAAACAGTCTTTCCTACAGGGTAATGGGTGAGGTTGCGTACACTTTTTCCTCTCAGACCCTATAATAAGAGCCACGTGCTGCACTGGATTGCTCTTTTTTAATACCTAAAATAACACATGGGGATGTTAGATTAGTCTTAAATTTTGAGCATGGATAGATAATGACATGCCATGGACATGTTTTTGGGACGGACTACACATTTTCTCTCTCTTATTTTGACCATTTGGAGCCATGTGGACCAATATGGATGATGGTTATACCATTTGTCAACCCCTCACTGGTGTAACATACAGATTCTTTCTTATATTGCCCTTCTAGGACCTCCCTATGATAAACTAATAATCATACTTTTCAGTGAAATATTTATTTTACTTCTTAAAATCAAGAAATATTTGATTGCAAAACATAGTCCAATTTCCTTCTCATATATATATATATTTTTTTCCTCTCTCCAACTCTGATTATATGGACCCATATAGATGATGTGTTTTTTTTTTCTTTTCTTTTCTTTTTTTTCCAAGGATGACTCTTGCTGTGGTGTGCAGAATTTTACCCACAATAATGTCATGGAAAACCCTCTACATGGATTAAAATTTAGGGATAACGTTTTCCGTCCATGAGTATACCCGACAACCTAGATGCAATGTCTCTCTCCTCTAGCCCAAAATGACCTCTTTGGCCCCTGGGAATGATTCATTTCCAGTGGCAGTGGCTGGCTATTTGCTACTAGTATAAGCTACACTACTAGACAGAAAATACTCACCCTAAAATTTAATTAACAAATTTAAATTATTTTGAGAATTACACAATCAAGTATGTCAAGAAATGAATGCAAAGGTGTAACCAGCAACCTAATGAATGAAATCTGCTTTCACCCAAAAAAATCAAATACAAAGAATCATTTTAGTTTTGATTTGATTTCACTTCTCTTTCTTTTATTTTCTTTTAAATTAGACTTAGAGCCTACAGTCCTCCACTGTGAAGCTAATGTCTGAAAATCGCTTCGCATGTCAAAATGAAAAATGTTGAATAGCAAAACTATTGAAATCATGATCAAACGGACAAATATACACAAGGAAACAATGTTAGGTTATATATGCTTGAAATGGCCACCAAATTCGATATTAAGGCCAGTCCACAAGCTGGCTGTGCTCAATTGGCCCGGCAAGATCTACCCTCCTCATGACTAGAAATCACAATGTATGCACCACTGAAGAAACCTATGGCTAACAATTACTCCCC
>NC_056559.1:29889641-29937682 GCF_013358625.1 Macadamia integrifolia | reverse complement strand
TTTTTTTTTTTTTTATCATATATGATCATCAAACTGCTCAAAAATCTCATTTTAAGTACAAATGCAAAGAGCTTGACAAATGGATAGATTATACATTTGAATTTGATGGATAAACATGGAGTTTCAGGTTTCATATGCTTTTCAGACTATTAAATTATTAGGTGAATGGAATTGATAAACAAAACAGAGAGAGAATAAGCAGAACCCTTCCCCCACCACCCCCCCACCCCCAAAAAAAAAATATTCTTTCCTCATGGCCTATCAATCTATATTTCAAAACTTAAACCAAAAACAAAACAATACCTATTACTACACTCAACACTGCTCCTCTTCCAACCCAATTCAAAGATCCCAGGATCGAATTTCCCCTTTGCAAATACATAAATTGCCAATTGGAACTCATCTTTGAGAACAAAAAATATTTATGGATTGGTGAGGGCAAGTGTGAGATGAATAAACAGGGGTGATGACAACTATCTTCTACTGTTTGCAGTCTTGGCTTTGTTGAGGCCGGCAAGCTCTTCCATGAGTTTCCTTTCTTCACTGCTCAACCTTTTTGGGATCTCAACTTGCACACGAACCAACTGATCACCCCTCATGTTACTTTTATTGAGTAGTGGCACACCTTTCTTTGCCATCACCAGGGTCGTACCTGGCTGGGTACCAGAAGGAATCTTCAAATCAACCATGCCATCTACTGTTGGAACCTTGATTGTAGTCCCTAATATGGCATCAACGTATGACACCTTGCAGGTGTAGAGAATGTTGGTATCATCACGTTTGAGTACAGGGTCTGGGAGAACTTCAATAACAACGAAAAGGTCTCCAGGTGCTCCACCTCTCCTTCCAGCATCACCTTCCGATCGAACCCTCAACCGGCTACCTAAGTCCACACCAGGAGGGACTTTCAGACTGATCCGTTTTGTCCTCCTGACTCGCCCATCTCCCCCACATGTGTTGCAAGCGGTAGACATCTCCCCAGTCCCCCCACATGTATTGCAGGTCATTACTTGCTGGAAAACCCCCAGTGGTGTCCTTGCCGATGAAACAACTTGACCCTGCCCACCACATGTGCTACATTTTGTTGGCTTCGTCCCTGGTTTCGCTCCTGAGCCATTGCAGTTGCTACAGGTCTCAAGCCGGGTTATCTCAATCTCTTTTTCCACCCCAAAAACTGCTTCCTTAAAATTCAAGACTAGATTGTAAATCTGGTCATCGCCATCCACTGGCCTACGTCTGGAACCTCTGCCTCCCATACCCATGCCACCCATACTGCCCATGCCACCCATGCCTTCAAACAATGACTCAAACAGATCAAATGGGCTGCTGAAATCCTGTATGAGAAGGTACATGTTACTTGCATGGAAAAACAAAAATAGTACATTACGAAATTTTAATCAGCAATCCTCCTTCCCTGCTCCCCCACCCAGAAAAGAAAAGGTAAAAGGGAACTTACCCCCATGCCCATACCAGCACCTTTAAGCCCAGCCTCCCCATACTTATCATATAAGGACCGTTTCTCATCATCCGACAGGACCTGCAGAAAATGTTATCTGGTTTGTAAGCAAATAACTCAAGTCCATAGGTGTCATTTATGAAGAAAAATTATAATAGTATTGGCCCCTTACCTCATAGGCATTACTTATCTCCTTAAATTTCTTCTCTGCTCCAGATTCTCTGTAATAGAGCAAAAATTACTGCCTATGAGTGACTGTAAGATCAAAGATGGACGCAGAAGCAAACACAGAACATTATGCCACATGAATGTTTCGTGTACATTTTGCACACAAACACTAACCCAGATGCCAAGCGAAGGGAGATTTTTTCTTTTTGGGGGAGGGGAGGGAGGGAAGAACCCCAAGTGAACCTGATTCAAAAGTGGACCCGGTCATCTTTAGTCCACACAGGTAACTCTGCCTTTCTTACCTATGCTTCATCTCCTTCTTGGATTATTGACTCCGGTGCTTCGTGCCCTATGACTGGTAAGTCAAAACTTGTTTTCCTTCATTTCCAAAAGTAATGATTTTTTTTCCTGTTATTCTTGCTAATGGTTCTTCTACCAAAGTGACAGGTCATAATGTGGCCCACGGTTCTAAAAAACGGAATGCAACAGCTAGCACCAGCAGGATTGGCACGGCAGCGGCCTTGACCGACCCCTGATCCTGACCTTTCCGATCCCACTTCTCATGTATGGTTCAAGGGTAAAATCGTAATAAAAACTGATTTTTTTTTTTAAAACAGGGGTAGATCTGTCTGATACAGTCCGATCCAGGCTGTTCTGGAAAGGTATCAGCCTTGACCGATCCCGTTACCATTCCCAAGTTTTAGAACCTTGGTGTGGTCTCTCCCATCTCATCTATGAATCTGCCTCCAGTACTTTATGTTCCCAAATTATCTTAAGCCTTCTCTTTGCTAGTTAACTTACTAGATCTCTTCATTGTTCTATTACATTTCCCTTATTATGTTTTTCAAGACCCCAGACATACGATTGGTGGAGGGCTTGAAAGGTCTGGCTTATGTTATTTGGATGGCACAGGTCCATCTACTGTTGCTAGTACAACTACTAGTGTATCTCCTCTTCATTGGCATTCCATCTTGGATATCCCTCTTTATCCAAGCTTCAGTTAAGGGTTCCAATTTGTCGCTCCCTTTCTCATATTGAGTGTGAAGCATGTGAGCTCAGGAATTCCCTGCTCGTAGTGTGTCTCGCAGTTGATCTCTTATTTTTTATTTTTTAGTTCATTTTCATATTTGGGGTCTCTGTTGTGTCAGTAATAGATTAGGATTTTCCTATTTTCAGTTTTGTTGATGATCATTTTTGCTTGACTTGCATCTATTTGCTAGAGGATCGGTCACAATTTCTATTTGTGTCAAAAAAATTAGTTAGATGCTTCTATTAAAAGTTTTCGGTCTGTCAATGCTCTTGAATATACTCAATGAGAAATCTCTGAGTTTTGTTTGGCTAATGGGATGATTCATCAAACCAGTTGCTCATATACTCCTTAAAAAAATGGGATAGCTAAAAGGAAGAATAGACATTAGTTGGAAATTGCCTAGTCTATTATGATTCATATGCATGTGCCCAAAGAATTTTGGTGTGATGTTGTTCTTACTACATGTTATCTCATTAACCGAATGCCTTGTCTATTTTAGATAATCATACTTCCTTTTCTATTTATATCCAAATAATTCTTTGTTTAGTCTTCCGCCTTGTGTTTTTTGTTGCATTTGTTTTGTTCACATTTTAACACTTCACATTAATAAATTGTCTCATTGAGCTATTAAATGTATTTTTCTTGGTTATTCTATAACTCAGAAGGGGGTGCTATGACCCAGTTTCTCATCGACAATTTGCCACAACTAATGTCACTTTCTTGAAATTTGAAAGTATTGCTTATTATTCTTCTCTTGCTTCCCCACTAACCTTTCGCGCAACTCCTACTCCTGAATCACCTCTTCCAATTTCTATCTCTATTGATGATGCTTCTCCCCTACCGATTGTTGCTCCTCCACTATAGGTATATTAGTGGTGTAAGACGATCGTGTCACCATCTTCCACTATTGCGATTTTTCTG
This sequence comes from Macadamia integrifolia, assembly GCF_013358625.1. Classification (NCBI taxonomy): domain Eukaryota; kingdom Viridiplantae; phylum Streptophyta; class Magnoliopsida; order Proteales; family Proteaceae; genus Macadamia; species Macadamia integrifolia. The sequence goes on along the minus strand of NC_056559.1, from coordinate 29,934,107 downwards.
ACTTATCAATTTCCCTTCAAAAAGGTCCACCCTCTTGTACTTAGAAATCCATGATTAGTTATCTATTGAATGTTGTGTCAATTTCTCATCTTCCATCTCCTCTTCGTAATTCTACTTTTCTTTGTCTACTAACTCTGTTCCCAACCAATGCCCTTAGCTGCTTCAATGGTCAAAATCTTACATTGTACCTTGGGAACCAGGTATCAAGTATTGGTACCTCAAAGACCTAAAAAAAAAAACTCTGTTCCCAAAACCCATTATGAGGCCTTATTTCATCATGGGTGGAAAGTGGCTATGGAAATGGATGTGTTGTTATCTCGACAGACATGGACTATTGTGGATTTACCTCATGGTAAGGATCTTGTGCATTGTTGATGGGTATATATTATTAAATATAATCTTGATGGTTCTCTTGAGCGCCTTACGGCACTGTTGGTGCCCATAGGATATATTTTTGGTGTGGAGTACTTTGAAACCTTCTCTCCAGTAGCCCAGTTGAATATTGTTCATGTTCTCATCACCTTGGCTGTCAATCTCGACTGGCCTCTTCACCAAATGGATATCAAAAATAATTTCTCTATGGTGATCTTAAAGAAGAGGTTTATATGGAGCAACCTCTAAGGTATGTTGCTCAGGGAGAGAATTCAAGTAGACTTTGCAAACTTCACAAGGCCATCTATGGGTTGAAGCAATCAACACGTGCATGGTTCGACAAGTTTAGCTCTATTGTTATTCATTGTGGTTTTTCACAATGCTACTCAGATTAGCTTTGTGTTTGTTCAGTGCCAGAAGTTTAAGATTGTTATTCTTGTTGTTTATGTGGATGATACCATTATATCTGGCAATGATGCCTCTGGTATTACTAAAGTGAAATCATACCTTCATCGACACTTTCAGACGAAAGACTTGTGCTCTCTCTAGTATTTTCTTGGCATTGAAGTTCTTTGGAGTGAGAAAGAGATTAGCTTGCCTCAAAGGAAATATGTACTTGATCTTTCATCTGAGGCAAGGTTGTTGGTTGGCCTCAAAGCCTGTTGATATTCCTATGGATCCACATCAAAAGTTTGATACTAATAGTGAAGACTTTGAAGACAAGCACCAATATAGGAGATTAGTGGAAAAACTTATCTACCTCACTATTACTAGACCGGACATATCATTTGTTGTTGGTGTTGTTAGTCGATACATACAATCTACTAAGAAGGTTCATTGGGAGGTAGCATGTCGTATTTTGATGTATTTAAAAAGGGCTCCATGGAAGGGGCTCATCTATCGTCCCCATTAGAGTGTACATGCATTCCCCGAAGAAAGTTCATCGGGGAGGCAGCCTGTCGTATTTTAAAGTATTTGAATTGGACTCTAGGGAAGAGGATCATCTATCATCCACATAAAAGTGTTGATATAGTAAGCTTCTCTGATGCTAGCTAGGCAGATGTTGATGGTGATAGAAGATCAACCACAAGATATTGTTCATTCATGGGTGGTAATCTTGTCACTTGGCAGAGCAAGAAACAAACTATAATTGCAAGGTCAGAGTATCGAGTCATGGCGCTTGGCGCATACTACAGCCGAGTTGATGTGGTTAAAGTCATTACTTTATGAATTGGAATTTCCAATCACTCAACCCATGAAGATGTTTTGTGATAATCAACTACACTGCAAGAAATCCTATATTTCATGAGAGGACCAAGCACATTGAAGTGACTTGTCATTTCGTTCGAGATGCTATTATGAATAAAGTTATTGCCATTCCTTTTGTTGCTTCCGCTGACCAACTTGGTGATATTTTTACCAAACCCTTGTTTGGTTCTGCTTTCAAGAAAGGATGTTCCAAGCTGGGCATGGTTGATCTGTCTGCTCCAGCTTGAGGGGGATTGTTAAGTGATATGGACCACCGTGGGGGTAAAAGGGTACATGGGTATCTTGATGGCTTGGCTATTATGTCACTCACAAGTCCATACGATGGAGTTTCCATATCAACTTTATTTTTTTCCTAGTTGGGATATTATTCAATTTCCTAGTTAGGACAGGTTACGATGGACTTTGTTTCATATTCTCTTGTAAGTGGCAGAGATATAAATAAAGGAAAGGAGGATACTGCTAGGCACAATTCTGTGTGCTCCAGCAGTCTTGATTCTTCTTCTTCTTCTCTCATTCTGCTTTATCTTCCTCTTGCAATTGCTGGTTGTTAGTACTTGACACTGTTACACACAAAAATATAAATACTCACATTTGCATTTTGGAATCACCACTCTCATGAACACAGACGACAACCATACAAACAGAGTACCCAACTTTTCCCCTAGTTGCAAACAATGTAAGGTCTAACCTTTAGGACAAACAATCTCCCAAAGTAATCAATGCAAAATAAAACCATTTAAACACTTTGAATTGGGTTTGATGGATGCATATATCCAACATCTGCCAAGTTATTTTTGTCCCTTATGGGGGTTAGCAATAAAATTCAAACAAGGTTGTTATATGACTAAGCATGGGAAATCTGTTCAGTAATAAGGCCAAAAGTAAGCATTATACACTCCAGAATATTGATCTTACCACTAAGATTTGCAAGATAGATAACTTACTTTCTAAGATAAATAAGTAAATAGTATAGGCATTTAAATTTTCCTTTTGGAGACATCCCAATAAAAATGGATGCATAAATCGTTATACTTTAACATCTAACATTCAGCAGAGGTAACTCCTAAATGGAATCAATAGGATACTAGTTCGTTTTATTTAAAGTAACATCTTAATACTGCTGAAGTGATCTTCCAGATTGCAAATAAAGAGAACCAAATGCAACACCAAGATTCACCGTCCAACAGAGATCACCAGTTTTTATAGTCAGGACACTCGGACAAAGCAAGCAACTATAGCACAATCATAAAAAAGGATATAAGCAGTGTACGAGGCTCCTACCACTGCAGGGTCTGGGGAAGGTCATAATGTATGCAGCCTTACCCCCACTCACTCTGCGGAGAGGCTGTTTCCTAACTCGAACCCATGACCACTAGGTTGCAATGGAGCAACTTTATTGTTGCACCAAGCAACCTTACCCATAGCACAACCATATAATACAAAAATCCAAGGCAGGGGGAAGGAAGAGAGGACATACTTGTTAACATCAGGATGATAATTCCTCGCAAGTTTCCGATAAGCTAAATAGAGAGAAAGAAAGTTGTTAGTAAATTACGGATGATAAAATTATTTAATAGAAACTTATGGAAGCATTAATCATTATCCTTAACTTTCATAGCTAAAGCATGAGAAAATAAAAAGTCACAAACAAAAAGCAATACTTGAACCAGTTCAGGTAAAGAAAGGATTACTCATCACATAGTTTGGATTCCCTACAACTTAATCAGGTCATGATTTCAAGTATCAGGATCGGACCGAACTTATCAATCACAACACATCTTGGGATCCATAGAGCCATGGTTTTTCGACCGAAATCTCATGAGATATTTCAATTTCAACCTCGGTCGAAACAAAACTGCGTGCAATGTTTCGACCAAAACTAGAATGGGTCATTGTTTCGACATATTTTGACCAAGACCTGCGAATCCAACTCCAACCCCCTGCTTCTAAGTTTCTTTATACCCTTGTGATCTATATCCGAGGTTGGGGTACCTAAAGTATGTTGATGATGAGACATATCAAGCTGCTATAATGGACTTTGAGCGTTTCTTCATACATGCCATAACCATCTTTTGTGATAAGGTTCGGAAGAATGGTTTCGTTGGCGGTGGCATTCTTCCTCATCTTTCAAGCCCACCCAAAACTCTGTGGTACATAGTTGGAAAACTAGGTTTTTTAACTCCACTCGCCCTTTTCAAAACCTCGTGAGTTGGGCCAGTTATTTTTTTCCTTCTCTGAGTGAGGACTAAGGAGAGACTGAAGCTATGGTTGCTTCACAATGAGAAGAAAAAGAAGGGGCTAATATTGAACAACGACAAAACTTCTAGGGTTTTGTTTAGTTGTAGGCCAAAATTTGATGTACATCCACATCCATCATGGGCTGCCGCAGGAGGAGAGTCCAGCCCAAGGTGGGCCAGGCCAAAGAGGGCTATCAGCTCCCACTTAAGTCCACTTAAGTGACTAATTTATTAATTAATAATAAAGGCCCATTGGGCCCATCGATTTAGTCATTTAAGTGATTAGGCCCATCGATTTTCTTGCAATAAAGCCCATTAGTGGCTATTAGTTAAGTGACTAATTAGTTTCCTAATTCAACTAGGTATCTAAGTGTAGTCCTAGTAGGAGTACCACTCCTAGTTCTAATGCGACTGCTATTAGTTAGTTTATGCCCTCTATTTATAGAGGAGCTCTTGTACTCAGATTTCTCAGATTTGAATAAAGTAAATTGCAGTCAATTGCTTCTAAACAGCCGAGATAGCTGTGGGTGAGATGCCCAGGCTGAGATAGCCACCCCACCCACAATTCTCTTGGTTACCTTTCTCTTTTCCCACTTTTATTTACTGTTATTAAAGATCAATCAATCTCCCTTACCTCCCTATTCTGTGAGCTGTTCAACCAGGCCTTTTGAGGGTGCATCCTAGGCTGTCTAAGGATCAATTGATCCTTATCTGAAGGGCAGTCCATCAGTCCAACAGTGGTTCTTGAAGAGTTTCTCTAATTCTCTCTCCTAGGTCTGAAAATCAAGAAGTTAACTTTCTGGTCGGCTGGCAGATTCAGTCCATCTTTGGGGTTTTCTTACCCATACCAGGGCCTACACTCGACCTCAGTTTGGGTCCAATCTGAGCAGCCTTCTTGCAACCGCAGGTAGCCTATCAAATCCCTAGTGCAGGTCTTTTTCTCTCTCCTATCGGATGAGTCTTTTCATTGGGTTGCTGCTGGTTTTGTTCTCGAGTCCTTGGGAGTTTATTTCTAGTTCTAGTTACCTTGTTTACCTGGTTATATTTCTGATTATTATCTGGGCTAGTTAGTGATTTGTCAAGCTAAGTAAAGAGTCTTATCTTATATGGGGTTTGGGGCTGTAATACACTGGGGGTAGTTACTTTGTAATCTACTTCTGTGACGTAGATTACAGAAGCCATCATGTGATGTAGATCCACATCCATCATGGGCTGCCGCAGGAGGAGAGTCCAGCCCTAAGAGGGCTATCGGCTCCCACTTGAGTCCACTTAAGTAGTGATGCAGTACCGAATGTCTACACCGGGAGGAACAAGAAGGTCGACCCAAGTGGCTGACTGGGTCGACCAGATCTGGTCCAAGATAGCCCACGGTTGGGCTACTGATGTTACTTAATTAATCATGATTTAGTTTCTATTTTCAAGTCCTAAATTAGTTTCTAATCTCAGTCATTGTTAGTTTCTAATTCCTGTTTTGAGTTAGTTTCTAATTCCTGTTTTGAGTTAGTTTCTAATTTCATTAGATTACAATTTCCAGTTTTTGTAACTATATGTCAGTAGTTTAGTCAGTCAATTTTTAGAAGCTTTGAGTTTTTATTTTGTAATCCTTCACCCCATCATTATAAATAAAGTTGGGCTGCTAGTGCTGCCCACGATTTTGGATGATTAAAAACTACTGCTGTTGCAATGTCTCTGCTGAATACTTTGTGTTTGATCAAAGTGGCTGGGCTTGGTGTGTGATCCAAGTGACTCCTTTGTGGCGTGAAGTCCAGGAGGTCTTCTTCAGGCTCTACTAATCTCTTCAAGTTTTCTTTATTCTCAAGGCTTTAACACTGCCACAAATCAGGTATGTTATTTCTGATTCTGCCCAGATTTTCTGAAAAAACAGAGCACTTGGCCCCCTCTGGAAGAACCAGTTCCAGTGGTCGGTTTGCTCCAAGCTTTTGGTTGATTGTTCCCCTGTACTCCATTAGAGATCAACCCAAAGTAGGCCTGATTCTGTGCTGCCATTAAAGAGATTCAAAATCTCTAGAATATTGTCCTGTAGTGATTCTGCCAGAATACAACCAGAATCGATAGCCTGATCTGTCTTATTCTGTTCTGATTAGTTTCTGCCATTATTTTGGGAACTGTTGCTCCTTATTATTGCTGCTGGTTTAGTCTATTTGACCTACTGATATCTGGTCTAAGGCCCAATTGAATACTGTGATCGATAGCTACTGTTTTCTTCCTTTTCTGTTCGTCTGATTATTGTTGGTATATTAATCTTCTGTGGATCATTGTGGAGGTTATGTGGTTGTTCTTTGGTTTAGAAAATCCTGGAGTTTGGGTCTAGTTTGATTTAACAAATCTAGTCCTACATTAAGTGGCTAATTTATTAACTAATAATAAAGGCCCATTGGGTCCATCGATTTAGTCACTTAAGTGATTAAATTACTAGTTATTAATAAAGGCTCATGGACCGATCGATTTGCTTGTAATAAAGCCCATTAGTGGCTATTAGTTAAGTGACTAATTAGTTTCCCAATTCAACTAGGTTTCTATGTCTAGTCCTAGTAGGAGTACCACTCCTAGTTCTAATGTGACTGTTATTAGCTAGTTTCTGCCCTCTATTTATAGAGGAGCTCTTGTACTCAGATTTTTCAGATTTGAATAAAAAAAATTGCAGTCAATTGCTTATAAACAGCCGAGATAGCTGTGGATGAGGTGCCCAGGCTGAGATAGCCACCCCACCCACAATTCTCTTGGTTACCTTTCTCTTTTTCTACTTTTATTTACTGTTATTATTCCTTATCTGCTTTGAACATCAACTCAAGAGTTTTCAGATCTGTAAGAGCATGCAGAACCATAACCGACCAGCAGTGAAGATCAAGTTTTGAAGATCAATTGATCTCCCTTACCCCCCTATTCCGTGACCTGTTCAACCAGGCCTTTTGAGGGTGCATCCTAGGCTGTCTAAGGATCAATCGATCCTTATCTGAAGGGCAGTCCATCAGTCCAACAGTGGTTCTTGAAGAATTTCTCTAATTCTCTCTCCTAGGTCTGAAAATCAAGAAGTTTCAAAACTTTCTAGTCAGCTGGCAGAATCAGTCCATCTTTGGAGGTTTTCTTACCCATACCAGGGCCCACACTCGACCACAGTTTGGGTCTAATCAGAGAAGCCTTCTTGCAACTGCAGATAACCCATCAAATCCCTAGTGCAGGTCTTTTTCTCTCTCCTATCAGTTGAGTCTTTTGATTGGGTTGCTGCTGGTTTTGTTCTTCAGTCCTTGGGGGGGTTTATTTCTAGTTCTAGTTACCTTGTTTCCCTGGTTATATTTCTGATTACTATCTGGGCTAGTTAGTGATTTGTCAAGCTAATTAAAGAGTGTAAGCTGATATGGGATTTGGGGCTGTAATACATTGGGGGTAGTTACTTTGTAATCTACTTCTACATTAAAATTATGGTTTATGAATGGTATAGTGCCCAAAAAAAAAAAATTGACGCAGTGAGTTTCACATGACTTGGGAAAAAATAGAGTCTAAGAAACTCATACTGACTTGGACCTAGTCTAGTCATTTCTCGAACCGAACAAGTCTTCAAGACTCCTAACCAGGTTTCTTTTTTTCCTTTTTTACTCGACTCGTCTCACACGCCTGAGTCAAAACCTAGTTTTCCAACTATGACGAGGTATTGACATAGAATAGGAAGAAGGGCTTTGTAATGTATTTTCAGTTTTAATTTTGACGTAGTTGATTGTTCACTTATGGAATTACAGTTGCAACACGTGCACACTTGTGTGTGTATGGTGTACTTGTAGTTGTATGTGCTAACATTTTGACATTTAATAATATCAAATGATTTTTCTCCGTTTGTAAATTGTAATTGCATATTTTAGTTACTTTTGCTCATTTTTTTATGTTATAGTGCATAATTATGAGTGGCATAAGCTATATTTGAGAAATATACAGCTAAGGTATGCCATACACTCCCAATTTAGGGTAAGAAACAAAAAATAAAAATTTTGAGTGTTTTTTTTTAACAATCTAATGTTCCATTGTGTTTAGGGATGCATAATTAGGATCTCCGTGAAGTTTCGTGCCAAAATTTTCCCATTTGACCACAATATGGTCAAACAAAACCCACCAAAATTTTCCGAGTCTCAAGCGAAATTCGGTTGTTTCATGAAATATTTCGCTTTCAACCTTGGTCATAACTGGCTTCCTGAACCTTGCACAGAGCCCCATCAATAAATAAGAATATAAGATATTGATCCCCAAAAGGTCTGATGACTATGCTTGCTTACCCTGTTTATTCCCAAAACTTGATGCAGAATTCCAGTAAGAAGAGATGTTGCGCCTATTGATTTGGGTTTGGTTTTGTTTTTTTGGGTCCAACTGAATCTATGATTCGACTGTGGTTTAAGTAAGACTTAATTTGAGTGCCCAATGGGTTATATGGGCCATGGGCTTTATATTTTTTGGGTTCACTATTGTAATAGCCAATTCTATAAGCCCAAATATTAGGGATTTAAGTCCTATATGGGATTAAGTAGTTAGTTTCTTAATTACTAAGGGCCCGTTTGATAACGCGTTTCTGCTGTTTCTGTGTCAATAAACGACATAAACGGAACAAAAAGCATTTGACAAACTCGTTCCGTTTCTCCTGTTTTCATAAATAGAAATCAAATTTATGGTGATTTCTGTTCCTAGAAGCGGACATGGTGAAACAAGTATGACTTGTTTCGCCATTTCCAAAAACAAGTGAAGGAAGGGATTTTGGGTGAACTCACACCTCTCTTCTCAACCTCAAACGGCTCCATGGCTTTGCAACTTTGAAGATCGAAACTAACCAGTAAATATAAAGAAAAATATTTCGAAAACCCCCAATTGTTTTCTTTCTAAGAAATTACCTGTTCAGGAGACACTTGTGGCAAAACTTAATGGTGCAAAGCTTGCCATTCTTCAGATTCTTACAAGCCGACGAAAAACCCATGGTTTTTTGCCAGCACTGCTACGGGTTCATTCAAAATTTAACAAAAACGAAGGAAACCCAATTCCCTAATTCAGGTTTCATGTCTTAGTCTAATTTACCTAATGACAACTCTTTCCATTCTCGGAATCGTAGATTCGGCCCCCGATAACTCGAATTCCTGGACATTTTCTGCGCTTTGACGACGAAGAACAAGGAGATTGAGAAGGCAATGGTGGTGCCTCTTGTTGGCTCTGTCCAGCATCTGATTCTGCATGAGATTGGTTAAGATTTAGATTAGGATTCTCCTTCTTATCCTTCTTCTTGTGCTTGTTAGGCGACGAGATGGGATTCAAAACGGAAGCCTGCGATATTGCCATTGGAGTACCTTTAAGAGCTCTGAAGCTAAATAGTAAAGACGCGAACGACAAAAAAGGGGTTTTGTCCAAGAGAAAATTTGAATCGGCGCCAATGATTGCAGCTCGAGTTGAATCTTCCAGGTCCGATCAGCTTCTCTTACTGCTCCTCGAGTTCTTGCAAGCCCTACTTCAAGCATCTCCAATCTACTGTATTCTTTCGACATTTTTGTGATCAGGGGGAGGAAACGTTTTTAGAAATAGCTTTATCAAACACCAAAAAAACTATTTTTGTTCTCATAAACAAAAATTTATGTTTCTGCCGTTTCTTGACATACAAATGGAAGAAAAGTTATCAAACGGGCCCTAAGTTCTAGAATGTTAGTTTCTAATTTGGAGAGGTTTTTTTTTCTAAAGAATCCTAAGCTGCAAGGATTCCTCCATTCCACGTATAGGAGGTTTCTATTTTCGCTGTTTTCTGTGAAGTAAGAATTAATAATAAAAGATAAGGGGTCATACCGCCCCCAACGATTTTGATTAAAAAATTAAAAATTAAAAAATATTTAAAAAAAAATACCCTCTGGCTATTATGCTGTTTCTCTCGTGTAAAGCAAGAACTTCTGTAAGATGTAGAAAACTCCTAGTGAGAGACTAGCGCTGGCTGGTGAGAAGCTAGCAATGCTCGAGTGAGAAGTTCTTGACATATCCTCTCATCTTTTGGTTTGTTCAATCCTTTCAAACCAAATCCTGCGCATCCAAGTAGAGTAGTTGTTCCTTTTGACTTAATACTATTCAAAGGCTGCTGGGTATTTTGTTGATCTACTTGTTTCTACTGCATGTGAAGATTCTGTTGACAACATACATACCTACGGTTTCTGTTTCCTGCCATTATTGGACTGCAACATTAAGGTACTGATATCTCTACATCTAGCCTTTTGATTGCTTAGATTTTCTGAAGTTATTAAGTGTTATTCAAGTTGTGCCTTCGACCTTAAATGAACTTAATCTGTTCTGCAGATAGGAATGTATGGGTAGTAACTGATGTCTAGTTGCTATTTCTGTTGAGTTGCTGAACTGTAGTTTGTGCCCATTGGATTAACTTGATTATCATCTACTATGTTTGACCTCATGTGGATGAATCAACCCTACTGTGGTGTGGCTCTGATGTGAGATTGCTAAGTTACAGCTTTGTTTCTATTTCTGTAACTAGTTACAAATTTGGATTCACTACTCATATCCTCATATAAACCATTGAATTGGAGCCAAACTTTTGGGGTTTGGAGTATTAAAGACCTATATTGGTGATAGTTTTGTCTGATTTGAGCCCTAGATTGGAAGATATAAAGACCTCTACACTGCTGGTTTGAGTTCCTGCAATTCTGCTAGTGGGTAGGATTCTGAACTCTACTATGGTACTATGGTTTTGGATTGAATTCATTAGAACTACAGCTTCACCAGACATGGTTTCAAGTGTCAGGATTGGATCGAGCATATCAGCCACAATCCTTATTGGAATTCATGAAGCCATTCCATAAATAAGATTATGATCCCCCAAAAGACCAGATGACTGTCTGCTGACCTCATTTATGCCCAAAATCAGCCAGGATCAGTTGGGATTGGCAAATTCAACTCAGGATTAGCTCGAGATAGATGGAATCTTCGATCCAATACTGGATCCCAAATTCAAGATGTCTCCATAATGATCTAGTTCTGGAAAAATCTTCCAACATGGAATGTTTCCTCATAAATCTTAGTTATCTTTTCCCTCCAGGTCTTATCAAGAAAGTTTTTAAAATGGAAATTCCGAAGGCTATGTTAGAAGAAGTTTAAGAATGTCCAAATTGTTGATCAGTAGGTCCTCAAGATACACATCATTTCAAAATCATTTGCTGAATCTCATCTATAGCATATAAGAGAACCAGCTGTACCTATTTATTACTTGATCTATATATAATCTCATGTGTGCTAACAATATTCCCAACAAGGCATTTGAAAAAACGAAATTTCTAGCAAATAAATAATTTCTTAAAAGGTCCATTTGACCTTTATCTCAAATGTCATGTCAAATCACATCAACCTGAACCTGACAACGTCCAAAAATAATAATAACTATAAATAAAACTTGTGGATGCTTCTGGTATAATTTATGGGAAGACAATTCACAATATCCTTATATTTTTTGGTGTGATAAGTATATGTCCATATTTTAACAAATAAGTGCAAATCATTTCTCATTATAGGTGGGCTATTTGGAGCAAGTTTTAAGCTATTTGGAGCAAGTTTTAAGCTATTTGGAGCAAGTTTTAAGTTTCAACTGAAACAATTTTTCGACATAATCTGAGACAAAGCCAGAGGTCGAAACTGGTTTGGTCCAAGTTTCGACCAGTTTCGACCAAAACATGGTCGAATCGGTCAATATAAATCACAGGTTTTGATCAAAACCTGTCATATTTCGGTAGGTTTCGACTGAGTTCATATTTCGCAAGTTTCAAGTCTTTTGACACCAAATCACTTGATTTCTACCCATCTTGTTGCATTCTTCTACTCATTCAACCCTTCTACAGATTGGACTTGCGTGATTGGAGCTTGAAGGTTAGGATACCTCCGGTATGTTGATGATGTGGATTATAACTGGGCTATCATAGACTATCAAAACAACTAAGCACAAAAGTATGTAATGGGATACATATGTGCTACATTCGGAGAAGCATCAACAACATGCACGATGGTACGCAGCTCATGGATTAGACCCGCCAACAAACTCCATGTATTGAGTGGTTAGTGTTGTATACTTGTATTTCCCTACCTAATGTATGTTTTGATTGTTTTAATTGCTTATTTACATTTCCAATAGCTAAATTATATGTAGTCAGTGTTTATAATAGGGTTAGGGTACAGCAGCATTCAGCATACATTAGAAAACTTGGGTCCAAACGACTAGTACAATTTTGGGTGGTTTTTCTGTGAAACTAATTCATTGAATAGGTGTAAATAGGAGTGAAACAAGGCCAGGTTTCTAAAAACCCAACCCTAGTTCCCAAAACTCAGCCCAGGCCCAACCTAACCCTGTCAGGCTCATGCCAACCCAACTCAATCTTAATTGACACTGATTGGGCTAGGTTGGCCCTAATTGGCCCTAATTTTTGCCAGGGTCATGCTAACCCTGATTGACCATGTTTTTTCCATTTGTGTCCTATGCATTAAAAAAAAATAAGCACCAATAAATCAAAATTATGAAGTGCAACACAATAATAGATGTCTAGGACACCTGACCATAAGAATCAATGACCCAAATTTCATTATTCTAAATAAATGGATAGGATGATAGCCCTAGATTATATTATATAAAATCAAGGCCATGTTGAGCCGGGAGGCCCAACCCTAAACCCTAACTTAGGGTTAGGGTTGGTTGAATTTTCAACCCTAACCCGCCCTCAGAGTCAGAAATCTTAGCCCAAGCCCTATACGGGCTCAGGACAAGTTCGAGCCGTCAGGGCCAAACTTACACTCCAAGGTGTAAAATGGTAAAAATAGTCAACACAAAAAAGGGGTCAAAAAACCATTTTCTGAACCTCAAAACCTAGGTTCCAATTTTGGCCCAAAAAAATCCCAGGTTTCGACTAGGTTTTGGTTTTGGCCAACCACCTTGATGTGGAGCAAGGCTTCAAATTCATAGAGAGTGGAAGCCAATGGGGAACCTCCTCCTTTCTTCTAAGGTTAGAGGTTCACTCCAAAGAGAACAATGAGATGAACCACATAACTACAGCCCCTCCTCCTTCTCCTCCTCCTCCTCCTCCTCCTCCCCCTTCTTTTATTTTGGAAAAAAATTGAAACCTGTCCTCCCATCTCTCCCCCTAGTTTGGGAACAAACTACAAGGTGATGCACCATAACCAAATGTTAAGGGAGGGACCCAACATGGACTCCATATCTGCCCATGTCTTCTTGTGTTAACACAGGTTAATGTAGAACTAGAATCAAAAGTGATCATAATCCCAGGCAGGATCTGAAATTCGGGCTGTATAGAGAAGATTTCCTCCAATAGTCTTGGTTTTAGCTCTCGAACAGTCTCACAACAAACAAATAAAAGGAAAATAAGAAAAGAAAGAGAATTCGACGGAGGGTTGAGAAGAGGGGAAGAACTAGTGAATGGGCATCTCACCCAACTGCGTCCCACAACACAGCAGCATAAGCCATCTTTTTTTTTTTTCATTGATAAATTTGTGTTCAATGTTGTAACCCCTCACAAACTTATATAGAAGACTCAAAACTGAATCAAAAGCTAAAGAAAAAAATGCCTAACCCAATCCATAACTAATTAGGAAACCCAAACTGACTAAAAAACTGAAATAACAAAGGAAATAGACTTAAAACAGGACTCTAACTAAACTAATGAATTAAATCCCGTTTTCCTACTTTCTAACAATATTTTACGCCTAGTAAAGTGGTCCATTACAAAGAAAACCCAGGGGATCAAAAGTCCAACACATACATAACCCAACCCAAGGCTTATTTGCAATAAAAGAAGCCCATTAAGTGACTTATCTGCATCACAGGTGCTTCAGGGTAAGCAGGCATGCCCCTGTAAGTTGTAAAATAGGTCATAAGTTCAAACAAAAAGCAGTGTTTAGGATCCCCAAGTCACTATAGCCTACTGAACCCATTAGCCTGATGTTATATCATTTAAATCTCAAAAGAAAGAGCAGAGTTAACAATATGACTAAACTATAAAAGGAATTGACTCCATGTGATGCGCTCATACACATCATACAGAAGTAAGGAAAGAGTGAGGTTAGTATACAACTAATTAATAAAGGAATGACTCCACGTGAGAGACATGAGACATCATACAGAAGCAAGAAAAGAAAGCTACATCAGAAAACTTAAAGAACAGTATCATATAGAAAGAATCTGGAATGTGTACTACTTACCACTTTTTATTTCAGATTTACTCGCATTCCTTGACACCCCAAGGACAGAATAATAATCCTGTACATCATTAATACATGTGTCCATGAGATGTAAGAGCAATGAGTAACTCGATGCTGAATCACTATACAGGAAATTGAAATAGTGCAATAAAAATTTGTGTAACGGAAACAATAAACCAAATCAGTACCTCATATAGCCACAAAATGTCACTAGGAAGTGGAGTTGAAAAGGATACTCACACTATCAGCTCTAACAACAAGCCTCGCCCCCTTGTGATGACGAACATTTTGAGTTGGCTTTGTATTAAACAATGCATGCAAGGAGTCATGTGACAATAAGCTTGAATGTTTTGACACCAAATAGTTTATCTTGCTTGAAATTCTGCACACGAGATAAATACATGTAGGTTAAATTAATCTAGTGAAACAGAAACAAATTTCACCTTCTAAAGCCATGATCACAAAATAAATTAAATAAATATAATCACCAGAAATCATTTTATATTTTAGATGTGAAGAAGGAAATCATTCTTCAACCAACCATTAACCAATATTAAATAACCAACAATTTTATTTCTTGTATTAGGATAAATCAATGATCATATCAAAATTGAAGATGTAAAACAGCAGAGTAGATGGGCATATCCAGATGATACTTCATTCTCAGAATCTCTTTCAAATTTTCCAAGAACCCACCTCTTCATATGTAAAAGCACTTACCACTAGTTCTGCTGGAAAAGCCAGTCCAGTAAAAATTAATTCTGGTGGAGAAACCTCAAACAGAAGGGAGATCAGATTCAGAGAGGAGATTAAAGGCCACCAAAGAGCCAAAATCATAACAGCCAGGAAAATTTCAGCCAAAGAAAGTTCTGGATTTTTTTTTTTTTTTTTTTTTTGGGGGGGGGTGTGCGGGGTGGGGGGGAGGGGGGAAGTAATTTGGCCTAGGAACCTTTGGAAGAGGTCACTGCTCCAAGTAAAAAAACAATAACTCTTGTTTATAATTTGAGCAGATGCCACCATAAATAAAGCATTAGAGACAAAAACACAGAGAGTACAATATGCCACCTTGTCTAAGACCAAGAAAATCTAAACAATACCCAGCTCAACTCAACTCAACTAAGCCTTATCCCAACCTTAGTTTGAAATGTCGGTCAAAATCCGAAATTTTGACGAAATATATTGTCACAAAAAAATGGCATGCAAATTGAGGGGGTATTCAATGTATCGTTTTTTCACCAAAATGGACCATATTTCAGTGCCATTTTGATGGTATATTTCAATGTCATTTCAGCCCTTCTTTGCCATTTCGGTGGTATATTTTGTTCTCAACCAGGATTTAAATCCCAGCTGAAATTGAAATCTTGAACCTTGAACCCAACTAGGTGCATGTTTGGGTAAGCTTATGGGGCTTCATTCTGGATTTCCAAAAGTTGGCTTCTCATGAGCAAAAAGGTGGGTTTAATTCCTCAATTTGGAATCTTTACCGCCTCCCTGCCCCCAAGATTTCTTGGCTTCTAGCACCGCAGCGGAAAATTCCAAACTGACACACCCCATTGAATCCGCTTTTTTGCTGCCCAAAAGCTGGCTTCTGGAGTCCTAAAAGCTGATGCCCAATTCTATTCAAACCCAAACTTCTTGTCAAACCTAAGGTATGCATGTGTTTTCTCACTATCTCTCGCAGTGTCATTTTTGGCCTGCCCTTAGCTCTTTCAGCTCCTCCAATCTCAATCACATCACAGCTCCTCACTGGTGCATTCAGAGATCTTTATTGCACATGTTCATGCCACCTCAATCAACTTTCTCTCAACTTATCATGTATCGTACCTACTCCTGCTCATTCCTTATTTTATTATTTCTAGTCTTACACCTC
Organism: Macadamia integrifolia; assembly: GCF_013358625.1. Classification (NCBI taxonomy): domain Eukaryota; kingdom Viridiplantae; phylum Streptophyta; class Magnoliopsida; order Proteales; family Proteaceae; genus Macadamia; species Macadamia integrifolia. Next base: position 29,918,126 of record NC_056559.1, on the reverse strand, counting down.
ATCCATGCCAGCATCCTCACCTAGCTACCCTAATTTAACTTGTGTATTGTTTCTTCTCTACCTCACATGCAACACCATACAAAGAAGGTCCATAATATATCACCTTTAAAAATATCCAGCATTAACTCTTAGTAAATCATTCTGGTTCTCCATTTCTATCAGTTATCAAGTAGTTGAAGGTCTTTAATGAAGAACCAATCCATGGTCCAGATCATGCGCGTGGCTGGGATTAACTTTGATTAGAATGGGTTCAGATCTTATATGTCAGAGCAGGAGAGTCCTTTAAAGTTGGGGGCAATTATGTAATTTTTTTCAATTTATAGTGGAGTTCTAAGGCAGATCATAGGGTTTTGTTTAGCTATCGACTACTAGTTTAAAATATTATATTTTATTGTTAGTCGTGGGATGCAAGCCTAACAATAAATTTCTATCCTCTCGATTTGGTGAGAGGATATTCTCTCCTCTTTTTTATCTTCTCTCTCCCTCTCAATGCTGTCAATTTTCTTCCCTCTTTCTCCCCCTATTTCTTCTCTTCCTCCAGACAAGCACAACATATTCTCCCCCTTCCTCCCATTGTGTGTTTACCTTAGACCCTAAATTTTAGGAGTTAGGCTTCCCTACTTTCTCTCTTCCACCACACCAATCAATCACCTTTTTCTCTCTCTCAATCCACCCCATTTGATCCCTCAAATTCTTGTTAGTTATTTCTTAATTTGAATCTGAAATTTCAGATAATAAAACTTGTTATTATTCCACATTAAATCTGACCAGTGACCACTAGATCTTAGACCAGATCTCAGCAGTCTTGGGTGTAAGATCTGATTACTAGATCTAGGAAAAATCAGCTCTTGAAGCAGAATCTTGAAGATGATTAGCCCATCACCTGCAGACCTATTGTGATCAATCTCTCCCCAATGAATTTTCATATGTAGCAACGATTCAAGGACATTCAAGTTGCCCTGACTCAATCTTCTAACTATCAAGTGTACCTGGACCATCATTAGTTAAAAAGGGGACGGCAAAAAAAAAAAAACTTTGTTCGGTGTGGCATGTTTAAAATGCGAATTAACTAATAGTGTCACTGAATTGACAGATTCATTAATAGTTTCTAGCATGAAGCAGTGACTATCCCATGTGATATGCCTAATCCAGTAAATACTTATAGAGCAGGCTTGGTTCAAAAAACCATAATTTTCTTGACTAATCCACCTTCCAAGCAGAAATTGCAAAACATAGTTTCTGTAACTAACTAACAGAATATAGCAACTCAGAAACTATCTCACAGAACATTGTATCCGCTATTACGAAAATAAGTGGCCACAAACTACTTTTAAAAAATAAGTGTCTACAGATTTCCCAACAGACACACTACTGCTGTACCAAACATTAAATATCATCACAGTTGAAGCCACATAAAACCAATCCTCCTTCAATTCAACCTAACAATCACAAGAAGCATCCAATTTAGACAAGATTTTACTACTTTAGGGTTATGATTGATGTAGATCAATAGTGGTTGAGAGAATGATCAACAATAATCAGTCCGGGTTCATCCCCACATCGACCAGCCTTAATTGGAGGAAGATACTTTCCAGAATATTTTCCAGATTTAGTGGATATCCATCAGCTGTGTTTTATGGAAATTATTAGCCATCATGTTACTGGTTTGAAGGAAGATATTACCAGACTTGTGTGTAAGTCCAGCAGCTGTGTGGAGATCTTTCTGGATGTTGGTTACTTACGATTGTGGACTTCTAGAAGACCCCAAGCCAGCTCGCATGAAGGAGATAATTCAGGACAGAAGTTAAGGAGATAATTTAGGATTACTTTCCTCATTGCAGTAATGACTAAAGAGGAGGTATCTACCCAAATTTGGTGGGCCCATGACAGCTTGCGTGGAGTACATTGAGTCCAGACAGTTGGTGCCATGCATGGGGTTTTAGAAGTTTACTATTTCAGCTATTTTCTATTTTTCATGTAATAGTTAATCAGTTAGTCCCTAATTTGAGATTAAGAATAGAAGTTCTATTTTAATTGGGATTTTTGTTTTGAGATATTTCTAGAAGAACCTAGGATGTAATTGATTGGACTTGTACATAAAGGAATGGCAGCCAAGTCGAGTTTGAGAAGTCTGAGTTTGATTAAGTTTGCAACCATTAATGGTTATGAGATGCAATGAGGTGAGAGGCCCAAGGAAGAGTGAGAGGCTCAACCCGAATCTATCCATCTTCTTCTATCTTTTATTTTGTTTTGATTTTTCATGTAATTGTGTTCCTGGAGTCTCATATTAACCTACTGTTAGCTAGTACCTACGATCCTACTGTAGGTTAGGTCATCTTTGACCTAGCCCTACATTAATGATCCTAGCCCTTAAGCCTTAAAACACCAGTAGTAGATCAAAAGGACATCCTTGGTATTAACAATAATCACTGGCAAAACTAAATTAGATCTGAACTTCGATTTTAATCTCTCGTTAGATGCAATAACACACCCCAACACCCCCCCCCCAAAAAAAAAAAAAAAATCCTCTATCTGAATTGGTTCTCTCAATAGACTTAACCAGGCTAAACTCCCAAGCTGAATCGTTATGATTCAACTAGGTTTCTGAGAGTTCTCAGGACAGGAACTATAAACTATCACTAAAACAGAGTACTTAAAGTAGGACGAAATTAGATTTCTAAGTAACATTAAAAAACCAACTGGCCTCAATATGGAGAAATTAAACAAATTGGAAGAAAAACTGAAAACAGAAGACGGCCATGGAAATGTTTACCATGAACAGATTTGGTTGCCCCTCAATCAAAAGGAAGAAAACACCTAATCGAAAACCATAACCATAGACCCAAATTCCATTACTCTTAAGTTTGATTACAGACTAGTATATATAGACTAAAATTCCTTACTCAAGTTTCCTCAAGCTACTTCGGCCCGGCCCTTATTCAAGCAAGATTAGAATTTAGAGATTTCCTAAAATCTAGACATAACAACTTTGACTCCCTTAGCAGCTAATGACCCAAAACTTAAGCAAAATTAGAAACCCATACCCTGGCCCATATAGGTCCTTTATAATATAAACTAATCCCAAAAAAAAAGAAGAAGAAAAGAAAAGTCCATGTGGCCTAAATAGTAAATACTCGTCATATTTTTTACAAGATAATTTCTTACCAATCCAAACACCCAAAGAAAATTCATGCAGAGTAGTTATAGAAGATCATGCAACGACTGTTGATTCTCTTAGACAGACATGGTACTAAAAATTGGCCCAATGACAACCACTCATGGAAGTTCTTGAGCAATCAAATGACCTAAAACTATGAGTAAGAACTGGACAGTGAGCAAGGTAAAAATACAGGTAGAAGTGAACACAAGGAACATTTTTCTTGGATAAAAGGGGGGGAAAAGAGCCAAGCCATGCTATTTTTTCATTGGAAAAATTTCCACGTTAGAAGGATCAGTAATTACCATTAAATTATTCCTTTTCTGCACAAGCCAAGTTTGTTTTCACAAATATTCAAGAGAGTAGTGTGGCTCCACTTGAGCTTCCAAAAGCTTCTGTAAGGGTTAAAATTTTCTTTTAGCTGTAGTCATATTTTTCTTCCACACATGAATTTTCAGAAATTTCCCCTTCGAAGGGAAAAATAATTATCCAAAAATTCTTTTGAATACACATAAGTTTAAAGGATTGTTAAACAGGAGTGAAGCTGCAACCGCACCAGCAATAATTTACAGTGCATGGAGAATTGCAAGGACATAACCGTGGACCGAAAGGGCACAGTTTGGGTGCATAGACTGACAAACATTCTAAGATTGGAGGCATTACTATCTTAGGACAGTAGTACAAAGCATCTCTTTGTTGGGACTGACAGTCCTAAATGTCTCACGTGTTAAGCTTTCGGGAAGCGCGTATGCCTCTTATCCTCAACATGGATACCAGGCCCCTGCAGCCAAACTGGTCTAGAATCAACACATCCATTTGTTACTAGAAAAATAGTAATACAGAAAATAGAAATGCTCACCCATATTGTGATGATATCGTCAACTTGTTCATGACAGAGGGCCATAACATGGTTTTTGGTTGAACTCCCCATTGCGCAACCCATGTACTACTGCAGGGTATGATCGCCATGAAAGAGATTCTCTGCAATGAAGGGGTTTATCAACTATACATAAATAAATAGCGAAATAACACAATGTAATATGAACATTTAACAGAGACCAAGTTTCCACGAGATAAGGATCAAACACATAAAACCCCATATCCAAACTTCCTTGGCTAGCTTGTCCACTTATAACTCTCCAGATCAAGGCCTCCACCTAAGCAGTTGAGGCTAAAGTAAAGCTTTCTCTAGGAAAACAAAATGTCCCCGGGGATGGCCATTAGAGGAGGAAAGCCACTATATGGCAATAACAGAATCTTTGACTTCTTATGTAGGTCAATACTCAATAGTCACAAATCTTACATAGGATCAGCTGGGCAGTTCACCAAGGATGGAAAAATATAAATCAGCAAATTCATTCATGAAATGCCAGATACCTAACTTTTCTGGACAGTATTAAAATAAAATTATATATTCTTAGAAAAAAAATCTAAAAAGTAAGAAATAGAAAAATGCTAACACTTCTTGGTCAGACCATAAGGGCACTCCAAAGCAAATGAATGCTTAATACCAATATAAGAGCCCTAATCTCAGCTGTCACAAAGCCAGTTACCCCATTGGTGGCACCTTCCAAGACTCCGTGGTTGGGAATTTCGGCCAAAATGCCAAAATTTTGGAGAAGTATCTTCGTTTCAACATGAGTCGAAATGCAATCCTATGCAAAACACAAGGAAGTCCAGATTTCGGTGAAATCTCGGTCATTTCAGTGAAATTTCGAATATTTCAGTGACATGAACCCATATAAAAAGAGAAAAAATTTGACTCATTTCATCAAAATTTCAATCTTTCTTCACCTTTCCACTGAAATTTGAAATTTTTAACCTTGCAAGAAACTGACGGTTACTAGTGAAATATCTTATACAGAGAACTTTAAAAGAAGCAACAATAAGCTTCATCAGGGAGCATGTGATCCAGCATCAGGTCTGAACACCTAATTCTGATGGATATCAATCAGAAAAACTGCATAGCTGATTAGTTAATTAACTTCAGTGTTTATAAGGATCTTATGCTTATGTGTCTTAACCTTTTTGGTGCTTACATCTATTGCATTGCGTGTATATATTCTGATCCTATTCTTTTGTACCGGTTTTAGCTTTTAAGGCTCTGTCTGTTTCCAGGTTAGTTGAAACTTTTCCTTTTCCATGGTTTTTACATGGAAAAAGACAAAGCCAATAAAAATCCATTCATTATCATCCCAGAAAAAAATTATGCAAGAGCTATAACAGAATCCAGATCCGCACGGTGATGAGTTAGGATAATTCTGAACCTCTGACATACAATCATTAAACATGGCAAAACAATTTCCATGTAACTATGATTCAGATTAAAACCACATCATATAACAACTAACAGGAAGCATAAGCTGAGGCTGTAATGAGCAAAAGTACACACAAGACAAGCAGCTATTCCCACAATCCAGATGCTAATCATACGCAACAGAAATATAAATATTCTGCATTCAACCAAAAGAAAGAAAAATTCATCAAGGACAAATAGAAAATCCTATGGCATATGATGAAATATATAATTAATTATATATACATATATAATATTAACAACTGATCATGGATAAAAGAATTTAAGATCACTAGCACCCTGAATTAAAAAGTCCACCCCCTCTGAGCACATGGAGGGATATCATGGCTGGTCCATACCACCAGAGATCCTCCAGTTAGTAATGTGCACCATATTGTAGTAATTCCACCAAGTTTGGCATGTTTCTCTCAGAATAAAAACGATTGAGAAACTCCTTCTATATATCAAATATCTATAGGCTGAACAATTTGAACTCAAAACACACAGGTAGCCCCCCCCCCCCAACCACCTATGTCCCTATATGTATCAACATCATTGTATGAGAATTCCCTCATCAGATAAGCTGTTGGGGGAACTAATCCTTGTGAACAATATCCCCGGGGGAACAAATTACACCTAAAATTCATCATTCTAATTGGACCACTATGCCATGTCCATGGTATGATGGCAATTTAGGGATCTAGTTTACAGCCATCTAGAAAACAACACGACTTAGCACCGCATAGAAGTGAAGAACAGTATTGCAGGTCATACCTATCCAACTCCACCAATGTAGATAGAATTATGAATGATAACCTTTTCTTCTTCTTTGATGGGGATGCAAACCTATAAACATTGATGCACTGTGGATGTTGAACTTATAACCCTCTTTTTTGAAATACTGCTTCAAATATCATTTCCTTTACCTTCTCATAAATTCTACTCATGCTTTGCACTACTCCATTCTCATGATCTCCATAGAATCTCAGGTTTTGTCAAGCTCCAATCAATAATATTCCTTTTATCAATATTCAATATAGTAGCCTAAGATACTTACAACTGCCAATATTATCCACCATAATGTGATTCACCTCGATACAACAACAACTCAGCCTTTGTCCAACTAAATGGGGTTGGCTACATGGATCCTTGAGCGAGTAAAATAAAAGCAACAATATAGGAAAAGGGGGAAAAAGCAAAGGAAAGCAATGATGCAACACCACAGGGGCATCCCACCTTTTCATCCCCTCAAAGTAGTCAGCTACATGTATCTTTGCCTTCCAAACAGCTCAGTTTGAGGTCATACTAGAGTGATTCACCTCGATAAGTGGATCAAATATACATGCAGTAATATTACTCATAGTCTAATAGTCCTCCAGGGAAAAATTTTGTTAAGAACTAATTCTCTTTGCTGTAAAAACATAATGAGAGAGAGAGAGAGAGAGAGTCTACAGCTTTTGTCTGAAATCACCGATCTTTATAAGTGAGCTCAGGAGAGAAGAAATAATGGTACCAATACGGCACAATATAAACTGACAGGAAAATAACTATATGGGTAAAGTTGCTGTGTGTTTTGTAACCTTTCTGAAAGCTTGAAAACAATGAGAAGAGTACAGATATCACCCTACCCCCAACAAGCAGACACACAACACAAGAAAGAGAGGGGGCAAAAAAAGGGTACAGATTCGTTAATCCCTCCTTTAGTTATATGGTTAGGAAACTACAAGCTTTCCCCCTTTCGTATGAACACCTACTTCACTCCTTCATCAGTTAGAGAACCTGAAATGTGTAAGGTAAGGATTCCTCGTCCATCAATGAACAAATTCTTTTATTTAGGGCAACGTCTCATCAAACCTAATAAATAATAGAGAAAAGCAGATAAATGGCAAGCATATACACGCCTAAAATGTCCTCGAGTGATTCAGCTAAAGGAAAAGCAATAAATATCATACAAAAACAAGCAAGAATTTGAAACTCTTCCCTACAACATGGACAAGCATAAAGATTGGGGCGAAACAGAATGGCTTATGCACTCAAAACTAATAAGTAAATTTTAATGCGCATTGATTCCCGAACCTGCGTGTCGTGTTCTTCTTCTTCTTCTTCTGTCTCTGAGCTAATGAGCTGACTTCTGCTGATGCCTTGAAGACGACTCGTGTTGATGCCTCTTGAGAATTGAGGATGTTGGGAGCTTTCGACAGAATTAAAAAGCTCTTCTCGTCTGGTGTGGGCTCGTCGAGTTCCTCACTCCTCGAGGATGAGGCTCAACAGACGACGGGAATCTTTCCACGAGTTAACCTGATATGCCTGAGGCTAAGGAGGGGAGGGGAGAGGAGAGGAAAGGGATGGTGCCTACTACCTAGGCACCGATGCCTGTTGTCAAGTCTTATCTAGACCGTTCGATCCCGATCCGACCTAATGTGCTAGCGTCAGCCGGTCCGGCCAGGATATTTCAAAATAAAGGGTTTAAATGGTCATTTCCCCTTTTTACGTAAGGAGTTATCAGCTTCTGTTTGAAGGTTAGGGATTTCCATGCGGATATCGTGGGCTAAATCTCCTACGTCACACTAAATCATACTGTTGAAAACTGTTTCATTAGAGAGGGCCCACAAGAGGTTGGACAAGAAATTAGAAGGGAAAATTACTTGATTACCCACTTATAGGTTTCCCTTTACAAAATTACCCACCAAAAGTTTCAGTTAACAAAAATACCCAAAATTAGGTTTTCCTTTACAAAATTACCCACTTAAAGTTTAAGTTAACAAAAATACCCAAAATTGAGTTTGGGTTTACAAAACTACCCACTCAAAGTTTCAGTAATAAAAAAAAAACATGATTATATGTGAAAGATGAAGACTCACTATTTTGGGTAGTTTTGTAAATCCAAACCTGATTTTGGGTATTTTTGTTAACTGAAACTTTGGGTGGGTAGTTTTATAAACCCAAACCCAATTTTGGGTATTTTTGTTAACCAAAACGTTTTGTGGGTAATTTTGTAAAAGGAAACCCAAAAGTGGGTAATCATATAATTTTCCCAAAAGGGAGAAATGATATCCACGTGATAAGGTCCACATGATTAAGGTTAGACAATAAATTAGAAGCGGAGAAATGGTATCCGCGTGATAAGGCTCACATGATTAAGATGTGAGAGGCATGAGAAAGCATCCCCCCACACTGTCGGTAGTGATAAAAAAAAATATACCTCTAAAAGCTACATTTACTCATATACTTTACCTAAAGTCCAGATTACCATTTACCAAAAAGATAAATGAGCCAAAGCCCACACCACACCACGCCTGGCTTATAATTCTCATCAATACTTACCACGAGGTAGGGGTTCAATCGATTCGGGGGTAGGATGGGAAGGACAATGAGGCTTCTCCTGGGAAGGAGAGACACATGAAGTATGTTGGGTACAATACTAGCATGCATGATATATTGCGTGATATTTATCTATCGATAAATATATTAATCAACTGAAGTGTTTTCCCACTTACCCTATGGAGAGTAAAGAGCTATGAGTTTTTTTACTTTGGACAAAGCAAAACTTGAGAGAGAGACCGAGAAGACGGCAAAATCAAAACAATAGGAAGTTGGGTTACCATCCTACCAAATCAAGTTTGGACCCCACCCAGGGTTTAATGTTTTGATTTTCGGTGATAATGTAAATAATATTAATGTTTATATTATGTAATTTTTGTTTGGTGTTAACCTTAATTTATATAATTTAAGGTTATCTTCCTTAATTTGATTCTTTTCTTTGTATTCAAAGTATTAAAATTAAGATCATTGATTCTTAGGATCAGATGTCCTTAATATCTATTACTATGATCCACTTAATAATTTTAATTGTGTATTGATCATTTGGTCTATTGATTTTTTTTTTTTTTCTAATGGTTATTTAATGCATATGACACAAATGCCAAAACAATCTCAATCAAGTTTAAACTGACCTTTGGAAAAAATATGTGCCTAGATTGAATTTTGGCGACTTAAGGTTGGGCTGGGATTTTAAGAAACCTGGTCCAACCTGGTCTTGTTTCACCCTTACTTGGAAGTGTTGGGGTGGAAAAGCTGTAAAATTTTTACCACTCTAACAGAGTTTAAGGGCATTTGTTTGTCTAGGGTAGGAATTTGAAAATACATCACATTTTTTTTTCATATCGACTCACATGGCACTCAAGGTTTCTCACATCATGGGATTCAACTCCTCTTCAATTCTTAATCGTCCAATTCTCTTTGTGAATGTGACATCTATACATTTTCAAAATCCGATGGTTGTGAAAATTTATGGTATTTGAGCTTATTAAAATGGATTTAAAATCCAAAAAATTCCACAACAGTTGAATTTTGAAAATGTACATGTGTTGAGCGAATAGAGAAAATTGAGCAAGAATTGGGAGATTAAAAATTGGAGAGGGGTCGAATCCAGATTTTGTAGCACCCGCTTGCTGCCTAGGTCAGTACTTATCCCACTTTGTTGAGGACAACTCTCTTTGACCCTGATTGGGGGGTTGTTTCACATATTACTCTTGAGAATCATGCAGGCTTTAAATGCATTCTTCAAGGCCATGAACCCTTGCCCAGACTCTCCCCTCACTCTTCCTCTATCCTCTCGGTTCGATTTGGGGATATTTTTCCAAGATTTAAGAAAGTAAATAAATGATTAAAAGAAGCTTTAACCATAGAGATTGTAATTCCAACATCATTGACTGTAGGGGAAGAATAACTACCCTGGGTGATAGAATAAAAGCAATGAAAGTGCTTCTGTCGGCCCTCCTAGTTGCCTTTATGCTCTCCACCCTAGTGGGTGGAATTTTCTTTGGAAACTTAAGATATATCCTAAATTCAAGTTTTTCTTATGACGGATCTTGCTTAATGGAATTCCTATCCGTGATTTGCTTAGTAGATGATTGAATATTGACTCTAAGTGTGTGTTTTGTGGTAAGGAACCTGAGTCTGTTTACCATCTTTTATTTTTATGTGATTTTTCTGATATGATCTAGGCCAGCAGCCTCTTGGGTTATGACCTAAAGCCCTACAGGCTTCCTCCCTTATTGGGTTTGTGAATTTTTTCTTTCACCAAGTTCAGTTGACCAAGAAAGATGGAATGCATCTGTTTAGTATTGTCTCTGTCGTGGCTTATTTTATTTTGGACCATAGGAATGCTGTCTTGATTAACTACGCTCCCCCCGACCCCTTAGCGGTCATTCAATAGATGAATAGATGGTCATCAGATCTGACTTTATTTGAGGATTATGTTTCTAACTCTTTTTACCCCTCTGTTACAGAAAATCCTGAAGACTGCTTAAGGATCATGCTGATCTTCCTTTTTTGTCTTATCCAATCTTAATTTGCTATGGTTTTACTAATCTTTTGGGAACAAGAACTTTTTCGCTATGTGGTGTTTTGTATGAAGGTCTATTTAAGGTGATTACTAAGGGCGAGTTCACATCCTTATCGATGGAGGAGGTTGAGGCATCTGGGATCTTATAAGGTTTATGAATGGCAGCAATTCACGGTTGGACTATTATTGAAGTTTGGTTATTTTCTCATAAGTTACTTCAGCTCATTCCAAAACCGATCCATATATGTTGGCCTTTCCTTCGTTTTGGTGTCTTCTAGGACCTTTATGTGTATTTTAGTAATATGATGTATATATAATGACACTAATCCGACTATGCTATACTTAAGGTATGTGGGTGACTTGCTTCGCCTAGGCTATTATACTATGGATGCTATTGGTTGTATATGTGTCTAGGTTCCTTGTAATATTTTCCTCTTTCCATTCAAAAAAAAAAAAAAAAAAAAAGAAAAAGCAATAAAAGAGAAAAAAAAATTTTTGAAGGAAATCATGATCCGAGTTGTCTCGGATGACTTGAACGGAAGAGTCAAGCTTCTCCATCATGCTTAACTGCCTCGAACCCATCCGATACTAGCTCCATGTATGTAGGAAGGGCTGTCGTATATCCCATGTTTTGCTCACCTCTCTCTCTCTCTCTCTCTCTCAAGTACCTATAAGAAAGTCTATCCAACCGACTAAGGGTTGGAAATGAAGAGTGACTCTACCACCCTTATTCTTTAAGGCCCGTTTGTTTAGAGGGGAGTTTGAGGTGGGAATCCTTGACTTGTGGATCCCATGTGTTAGTGGGGTGAGACACATAATAGGAAAGTGCTGAATAGTTACTATTCATCTCCATTCCTTAATCGTTTGGATAGATTTTTTTAGGGATCAAAATGGGGAAGGTTAGGAGAGAAAGGCAGACTTTACCGAGAGAGAGAGAGAGAGACACCATCACTAGTGGCTTCAATTCGAGCAGCGATGAGTTGCAGGAATGAGATTTGAGCAGCGTTTGGTTGGTATGGAGAGAAGGAAAGAGGGAAAGAGAGATCCATGGCAATTGCAGCGATTACACATCATCATTGCAAAGATCCATGGCGGTTGCAGCGATTCATGATCTCCTAATCCAATATGGGGCAAATCATCGTCCATGAACTCCTTCAAGAGAGCCAATTTCTTTGTGTTAACCTCATCAATCTCCATCCCAAAACTTCAAACCAGAGAAAGAGATGGTGATGAGGAGCTAGATTCCCAGGGCCTCAGACACTAGCTTGTAAATGATGAGGATGAGAGGGGAATTGAGTAGAGAGACATCACAAGGCCAAGATCTATCCATGTCTGAAGCTTCTCCAGTTGCGGTTGGGACGGTGGAGGTTTGTGGTGGTGGGACAATGGCGTTTTGCTGCTGCAACAGAGACGATGCCTAATGGTTCAAGGTTGCTGCCAAAGTCAACTTGGTGGGACTTTGATGAGGGTTGAGGTGGGAGAAGATGATGTCCACATGGGTTGACAGGAAAAGTTGTTGTGTTTCCCCCGAATCCCACCCTTGGTAAACAAACAACTTAAATATTGTTGGGGTCAATTATCCCTCTAAGCAAACGGGCAATTATTATCTGCATGTGAGTCCCAAGTATTACTCTCCCATTATTTATTCACCTTATCTAACACAAAAGAGACCAATGTGATTGAAGAGGGGTGAGGTATTTGTCGGTTTATAAGGAATGGGAACTGGCAGAGAATTGTAGATGACGGAAGAGTCAGATGTCCAGTCCTAGTGGCCATACTGAATTAAGGAGGGAAATGATAGTGGATAGAAAATTTACATCCATGACCCATTAAGCTATGTTTGATAGTCCCGAAAATCTTGTTAAAAAAAAAAAATAGATCAAAAAAATATTCAAAAAAATTTGAATTTGAAGAGAGAGATAAATATTTAAAAAAATAATTATGTAATCAATAAGGCGATCGACATATAAAGCAAGGAAACAACATTTTATTTTTTGCGCAATTCGAATAAATCAGTTAAAATAAACATCAAATGAATGATTTGATTTGATCGGAAAAAAATTTCCAAACAAAGATTTAATGGGATAATTTTTTTTTTTCAAGTGCAATTTAATGGATAGTTTGATTCGATAAAATGAAGTTCATTCTGAATAATCTGAAAATTTTCCCAAACACAGATCATGTTAAACGAACGGCAGCAATTCGAGCCACATGCACCCTCGACAGCCATGGAAGCAGAACCCCCTAGTCTTCCAGTTGAACTGCCCTGCAATGCTACCGCCGATGGACCGTCGCCGCTAAATCACATCCCACCTCCTCCAAACGCGCCGGGAAATCATCTCCCGGATCCCCAAACCACCCTTGTAAGCCACGTCCCAGTACCCCATCCCCATCCTCCCAATACACGAGTACCGTCGGAAAACCACCTCCCCGTCCCCCAAAGCGCCCCTGAAAACCAAATCCCACCACGGGATGACTGTGCCTCGGAGTCCCAAAGCGCAGGGGAAAACCACCTTCCCCGAGCGCAGGTCCCATTGGATGACCACCTCGCAGAGTCCCTGATAGAAAAACACGTCGATGACACTTCGAAGCGGCCGCTGGAAGACCACATTGACGTGATTCCAAACCATGCTCCTGAAGAAAACCCTCCTACGGGGAAAAAGCGCCGCCGGAGAAAGAAGCAGTTCCCAGAGATGGTTCCATCTGCTACGGCTGTCGATGGCCTGCGTGTTCTCCGTCCTCTTGTCAAATCAAGCATATACGACGAGAAGATGATGGACGAGATCATCCAGATGCAGATCAATGACAATCCAGCGCCTTCTAAGAATCGCCGGCGTAAGATAGGCGATATCGCCAAGGAAATTGATATCGAAGCTTTAATTGCCATTTCAGTAGGGTTCCCAGTCGATTCACTCACTGAAGAGGAAATCGAATCCAACGTTGTGTCGACGCTCGGCGGAGTCGAGCAGGCGAACTACGTCGTCGTTCGGAATCACATCCTCACTCGGTGGCGATCCAATGTCTCTGCTTGGATGACCAGAGACCACGCACTCGAATCCATACGCTCCGAGCATCGAGGACTAGTCAACTCGGCCTACTCGTTTCTTCTCGAGCATGGTTACATCAACTTTGGCCTAGCTCCAGCCATTGCAGAAGTGCACTTGAAACCCCATGTAGGACCAGAGAAGGCGAACATCATCATTGTCGGCGCAGGTCTTGCCGGGCTTGCTGCAGCTCGGCATCTTATCTATTTAGGATTTAAAGTCGTGATATTGGAAGGTAGGAAGCGGCCCGGTGGCCGGGTCCGGACGAGAAAGATGAGTGGAGAAGGTGTGGTTGCTGCAGCAGATCTTGGTGGAAGCGTTATCACTGGGATTAATGGAAACCCACTAGGCGTTCTCGCAAGGCAGTTGGGATTTCCTCTTCACAAGGTACGTGATATATGCCCTCTTTATCTCCCCGACGGAATGACTGTGAACGCCGAGATGGATTCGAGGGTGGAGGTTTCTTTTAATCAGCTTTTAGATAAGGTGTGTAAGCTTAGGGAGGCTGTGATGGATGAGGTTGAGTCTGTAGATGTTTCTTTAGGCACTTCTCTTGAAGCTTTTAGGCAGGTTTACAAGGTTGGTGAGGATCCACAAGAACGAATGCTCTTGAATTGGCATCTCGCCAATCTGGAATACGCTAACGCGTCACCGTTGTCTGATCTATCCATGGCGTACTGGGACCAGGACGATCCATATGAGATGGGTGGGGATCACTGCTTCATTCCTGGTGGGAATGGCAGGTTCATCCGTGCGCTGGCAGAGAACACTCCCATCTTTTATAATCGCACAGTGGAAAGCATCCGGTATGGATTGGACGGGGTTATGGTATATGCAGGTGGGCAGGTGTTTCGGGGAGACATGGCTCTGTGTACGGTGCCATTGGGGGTGCTCAAGAAAGGTTCAATTGAGTTTGTTCCTGAGCTTCCACAGCCAAAGAAAGATTGTATTCAGAGATTAGGATTTGGGTTGCTAAACAAGGTGACAATGTTGTTCCCTTATGATTTTTGGGGTGGAGGAATTGATACCTTTGGGCACTTAACAGATGATGAGAGTATGAGGGGACAGTTCTTTCTGTTCTATAGTTATTCCTCTGTCTCAGGGGGCCCACTTCTGGTAGCTCTCGTCGCTGGTGAATCTGCAATCAAATTCGAGATGATGTCCCCGGTGGATGCCATTGGAAGAGTTCTGGATATATTGAGACGGATTTTTACTCGGAAGGGGATTGATGTTCCAAATCCTGTTCAGGTGGTCTGTACTCGCTGGGGGAAGGATCGGTTCACCTATGGGTCTTACTCTTATGTTGCAGTGGGCGCCTCTGGGGATGATTATGATGTTCTTGCGGAGAGTGTGGGAGATGGTAGGGTTTTCTTTGCTGGAGAGGCGACTAACCGGCGGTATCCAGCTACCATGCATGGGGCATTCCTCAGTGGGTTGAGGGAGGCCGCTAACATCTTGAGAGTGGCTAATAAAAGATCCTTGGTTCTGCAAGAGAAAACAAATATTGTTAGGGAAGTCAGTGGGGATTTGGCTACTATGAAACTTTTGGTTCCATTGGAGAAAACAGATAATGCTGGGGAGAAAACAAATATTGTTGGGGAAGATGGTGGGGATTTGGCTACTATGAAACCTTTGGTTCCATTGGAGAAAACAGATAATGCTAGGGAGGAAGGTGAAGATTTGGATGAGCTGTTTGCAAATCCTGATCTATCATTTGGGAGTTTTTCGGTTCTGTTTGATCCAAGATCGGTTGATCTTGACTCTATTTCACTGCTAAGAGTGGGGTTTGGGGGGGAGAAATTGGTCTCTGTTTCTGTTTCTTTATTTCTTTATGGCTTGATTTCGAGGAAGCAGGTCTTGGAGTTGAGTGCAGTCGATGGAGATAGCAATAGAGTGAGGCTATTGAATCGCAGCTTTGGGGTGAGGTTGGCTGGGAGGAAAGCTTTAGCTCACGTCGGTGAATCTCTCATTGATTGCATAAAATCAGTGAGAGCCAACCTCAATAGGGGAGGCACAAATGAAGCCCATCACGAATAATATATTCTTTCACCAGTTGCATGCAATAGGTACTAAAGTGCACTTGTATTCTACAATTTTTAAGAGCTACTTTCTGTCTGACATTAAGTGGATGGAAGGAGCTCTTGTCCATTTGGAGATTTTAACAAATTTTATTTTCTTTAGGATAATTCTTGTTTAATCAGAGTTCGGAGCTACTTCATTTAATAGAGTGCTCCCAAATTTTAGCGATCAGATTCTTGGACCACTAAGCATGCAACTTTTCGGTGGCAACTTTCGATTGTTCTCATTGTTATTGTTTCAGTCTTGCTGTATAGTATATGATCAGTGAAAGTATTTTCTCTATTCTTACAAGTCATCTTGTGGGGTTCTTCTTCATCTCCAACCCCACCCCCCCTTGATTTGATCCTCAAGGTACAACACTATTCAATTTTTCACGAGCTAGAGGATGTAGTACTCCTAATTCAAATGCCAACTTACATATAAATGATATTGACTTTTGGAAAGTGATGATCATGTATATTGCTCATGTAGGTGGGACTTCTCCGGCAGAAAGATGGTGATGTAGAGTGATGGGTGGTTGAGAGGAATCAGCCTGTCCAGGTTCATTCCCCCATTGAACCAAGTATTTTTGGAAGGCAACGGCCATTGAACAAAGAAGAGATCATGGCCAGCTTGTATGGAAGATAAATTCCAGATTTTGGGTGGTCATTGCGTGGAGACTTTCTTTCCTAGGTGGTGGAGCTGTCAAGAAGTGCTGTCAAGGAGATAATTTAGGATTCACTATAACAACAGCAACATCCAAAATCATATCCCAACTTAATGGGGTCGGTTACATTGAGATTCCAAGCAAGGACGAACGCGAGGATCCATGCGAAAAGATTGACGGGTTATGACTAATTGTAATAAGTGCCGGCTGTCAACCTGACGCACCACTACAAATCAACCATAGACTTATAATAAGGTACTAGCTGTCTACCTGACTTACCATATAATTTAGGATTCGCTGTCAAGGAGATAATGTGGGATTCACTCTTACTCCATTCCATGCGTGGAGGACTGTTCTAGTTACTGTAGCTAGTTTATTTTTTTAGCAATATTTAGTTTCTTATTTAATTGTAACTAGAATTTAGGAGTTAGTAGGTTTATGAGTGATAAGGGAAAAGGATCTAATCACAATTTGGGCAGGCCTCTTTAGGCTAAGCATTTAATTCCTTTTTACTTGGACTTGCAATGTTATAAATAAAGAAGGGGCTTATTCAGCCTCCAACAATTTTAATGAAGAAAAAGCTGGTTGTTTAACCATGAGTGTGAGGTGAGAGACCTTCTGAGCTGTGAGGTGCAGTGAGGTGAGAGACCTTGTGGGTGAGATGCCCAATGGAAGAGAGAGACTCAATTCATCCTATCCTCTTCTTCAATTCTTTTGTTTATATTTTTAATATTCTGCAACACCCTAGTATCTGAGGAAGAATTGAATCACTGTTTCTCCTTCGTAGTTGCTGCTGGAAGAGTCCTAGAGGACTGTACAATTGAGTGCCGCTGAAACTGAAATATTGAAGCTCACAATCCACCTACCTCTTTGATGAATTCCTCGAATTTTCCTTCTAAGTTAAGCTGACTTTGTCTCATGGTGATTTCATTTAAGTAAGCACTAGTTATGTCAATTATGTTTCAGTGTGATACAAGTTTAATAGATACTATCCTAGCCCTCATTCTTTTTACATCTATAACCTTATTCTTTAAATCTTTGTATGTCATGCAATACTTCTTTTTTGAGAAATTAAGTTAATGTTGTAAGAATCATCTCCATCTAGTGATAAGAGTTCAATTTGAGAGACTAGGTTAATGAAGATACTGTTAAACATCAGTCAGGTCTTCAATGTGAGAAGTTTTTTGTCAACTTGAAGTAATGTACTTTGATGACTAGTATTTGCTTGGGCTTTGTTGTCTCTTTCAGTGGTATTGAGTTGATCGAAGAAGGTTAGGTAATTGATTGTTCAATATCTTTGAGAATTCAGGGGGTATGAAGTTGCCATGGCTAGCTACCTTCTAATGAAGATAAACTAGGAAGTTCAAAGGTGTCTCTAAAGCCTTAAAAGATATTAAGATAGTGATATGTTACAATGATTTGTCTGGAAGGATACTCGATTCCTTAATTTCAGTGAGAATCTTACCAATGCTTACAAGGGTTACTGTATCTGCATTCTGCAATGCTTATAATTGATCCAGAGACCATTGGAGACAATCACAACATTTGATTGCTTTCCCATGGGCTTTGTTATAAAGGAATATCAATGGGAAATCCATTTTAGATCATTCTTATGTGTTTTTCTGGGAAATAAGAGTTGTAAAAATGTTGTCCTCAAGATTCACCCCACACATAGGAAAGATGAGAAAATTCTGATCAGAAAGTTAAAACTTTTTAAGTTTCTCATAAGTTTTCCTATGCTTTTCTCAATGCAACCAAAAAAGTGGCGTTGGAAACTCTCTTTCTTTTGTTCCCACCACCCCCCCTTCTCCTTTTTGGGCACTTGGAACACAACTGAATGCAGCCTGTAAGCTTGAACAATTAATTATAAATTGATTCCTCTTTCCCATTCCTGACTGAAAATAATTTATAAATAATTATAAATTATTTATACAAAAGAAAATAATTAAAGTATTGATAAGAGATTGCTTTGACTCTTTATTTTTTAGTTAGCTTCTTTTGTTACTTTTCTTTTGCTATGCTTTCATGTAACAATGCTAACATCTAGAATGTTGCAAAAGAAGCTAAGAGCGTTAATCTCTTGATATCTAGAAAATTAGTTTCTCTTTTCCATTTCTGCATGTCACGTTGGGAAAATTGATTTCTACAGAACAATGGAGAGATTGTTTTTTGATTATTGATTTGCTAGTTAGCTTCTTTTGTGAGTTTTCTCTGGCTATAAACTCATGTTGTAACTCTTTGAGAACAGTGTTAATTCCTAGATGTTGTGAGAGCTCTCTGGTTTGTGCATTTAGGCCTATTGATCCGTGGTGTTGTGATTCCATTACATGAGATTGAATTATCTACTCATAAATTTGTTCAAGATGAAAAGTATGCATCCTTGTTTGTAATCTTTCTTGCTTGATAATCAATAGTTGGAGTTTGGCAACACTATTTCCTACTCCCCCATCCCAGCTAAACACCTATTTCCTCCCTACTATTGATTAACGAGCAACCAAATAAATCCCTTGTCCATTTCATTCGATCAGGCTTGCACCAGATCCAACCTCGTCCCCAATTGTTATTATATCACAGCTCTACACATAGGAATCGAGAGACTTATGTCTTGATTAATGATTTGGCTAGGTGGGGATTGATAATAAATTGTTAGTGAGATTGAAGTTGATTTAATCTTCTTTTTAGTTACAGTGTCTTTGTGCTAAACATTTTCATGAGATTATGATTTGGCTCATTGTTTATGTAGGACTGTAGGTTCAAGATTATATTTCATCTAGAAATTATTTAAGATGTGCATCCTATGTTGAAATTTGAAGCCAACTGAATGTAATCATTTCAATTGGATTCTATAGCATATAGTTGCATTGATTCATCATATGGGAGTTTTGGGTTGGAAGAGTTCTGTGTGGGAATGTTTCCTTGCAATACTAAGTTGTAGTGCCCACCCTCCCTCGGATCCTTTCCCTTCCCCCCTGCCAAAAGAAAAAAATAGTTGCATTGATTCATCATATGGGAGTTTTGGGTTGGAAGAGTTTTGGGTGGGAATGTTTCCTTGCAATACTAAGTTGTAGTGCCCACCCTTCCCCCTGCCAAAATAAAAAAATTGCTTTGGAGGATTTTGAGTTGGGTTTTGTAAAGATGCTGTGTAGTTTTTTTTTACACGGTTTTTTCCCCTTTTGTTATACTTATTTGCAAATTTTATTTTCATTGTCCTGTTTGTTGACTCTTTTGAGCTTCATGGTAGGATAAATATGTGATTCTAACTATTTGATAGACTGGTAAGGCTTGGATTATCCATTTGTCAAATTTCAGGATCAAATTCAATCAAATGCCATCGCATATTTGTTCATGGATCTTTGTATTTTATCAGCCATCTGGCTATATCCATGTGTAAGGAGACGGCCTCTCGTGTGAAGCAGGTGGTAAGGCTCCGACAGTTGCCCCTCCTAGACCCTGCAGTAGCGAGAGCTTTGTGCACTATGTTGCTCTTTCTTGTTGTCTTTATCCATGTGTCCTCCCATGGTCCCTTGCTTTATTCAGTCATTTGGCAATCTCTATTTGGACTGAAACTTGTAAACAGGGTTTTTTAGCCAGAAAAAAAAGGACATATAGGCAGGGAAACTTGAGTTCTATCCCTGCACAAAATTTGAGCCCATCATATGATCTGGTATGTAGCAGATAAATGGGCCATTCTTATAGCTGTTTTGTGATACATTTTATACAATATTTTCTTACCCGAGAGATCAGGGCTAAACTGAGGGCCGGGCCGGGCCGGGCCGGGCCATTTCGGGATCGTGCCAGTTGAACTGATCTGGTCCTTTGACAGTATCAAATCCTTACTGAAATTTCTCAGTTCTCTTCAAATGTGGAGGCGGCCACCTTGAGGATGGAGTAAAGGGCTTGTGTAGCACTTGCAATATTCTGATTTACATTAATTTCCTCCGTATTGCCTTCAATTTCAGGGTTCTGGATGTCTACAACTTGTCTATCTTCATCCTTAAGTTTTTAAACTTTGAGAAGATGCAACAAAGATTCTGTTGAAGGGTCTCCGTACCTCTCTTCTTGGGGTTTGTTATACAGTTATACCATCCAAAATCAATGGGAGGTTTGAGGGAAAGTACCCGTCATAATATGGCTTTGTGGGTAAAAATTGGGGTGGAAACTGCTGACTGAATGAATCGGTTTGGATGAAAATTCTGAAAGCAAAATACTTCCCTGACCACAATTTTCTTCAAGCCGCTGAGTCCATCACTGCTGGTAGAACTCCTGAATGTGGCTAAGTCTCATGCCCCTTAAACCGTGAATGGATTAGGTTCACGTACGTGAAAGTTCTCTTGTATGTCTTTGATCTATGGATTTAAAATCTATTAAATGAAGAGAGAGAAAATTGATTCTAAATCTATGGATCAGGTTGTTCTTGTACATTCTGGTACGTGAACCTGATCTGCTATATTTTGGCAAGATCTATGGATATGAGATTAGTAGACCTTAGAATCCTAAACTAATTCACCTCCATTCCCTTTGGGCTGCATAAGATCTTGGAATTGGGACTGAATTTATTGTTGCCCTTTAGTTCACAATTTGTTGAAGATTTTACTTTCTGAATATATACCATGTAAAAATTTGAGCAACACTGATAAGGAGGAATCAATTTCTTTTCGAGATGTCTTAGATTCCATCTTTCATATTTACCCTATTATAACAGCTCGGTGGGCGAGTTAGGCTCATCTCTTGAAGATGACGAAAGCTTCTCCTGCTCTTTAGAATGCTTACGAGAATCAATACAGGCTACATGGTTTCCAATTGTCTTGTGGGAGATCAAGTGGGTTAACCAGACCTTTAGATTATAAGGTTTGATTGCATACAACTTGGGATTAAGTTAAAAACATTAGCTTAGTCTAGTGGTTGCAGTTTTGACTTGAAGAGTTGGTGCTTAGGGGAGGAGATTGTGTGATTAAACCCTATCATAGCATGTGTGAGTGAGTGGGTGGGTCAGCGTAGGAGTAGATGCCCATTGGTCCTACTAGCACCCAATAGGCTGGCCATTAGCTAGTGGTGTTCACTAGGATAATAGGTCAAATAAAATTCCTATGAATTGGCGTGACTTCCAGTCCAAATTGAGAGAGATCGTTTCCATCACTGTTTCCTATTTTAAAACCTTATTGTTGATTGAAGAGAAACCAGATAATCTATTGCCTATCATAGACTTGATGACACTCTTTAGGCTTGCACTTGGTCTGACAGTAAGGTATAAATGTTGCAATCTGATGGTTAAACGGTCGAAATCTCTCGACATTTTTAGGATTTACACAACACATGTGGGAGCCTGGTGCATGGGTAGGCTGAGACTCGACTCTTTCCTTGTATTCACAAATGTTCCAAGATGGGAAAAGATTTGTGTTCTGAGCCATCCTTTCTTGCACAAACGACACGGTGAATTTAGGCTGCACTGATCTGCTGGCATGCCATGGGCACGGAACCGCAAATTTATTGCTACTGCTGTTACTGCATGGCCCAAGAAGGCAACAAGGAAGGAATGAACGTCAACATCTTGGTAGGGCTATATTCAACTTCTAGCAACAACTTGCAGGCTGCAGCGTCTGAGCTCAAAGAGATCATCATATCACGATTTGTCTTGGGAAGAGGACCTCTTTAGTTGTTGTTTCAGTGTCAACGCCATTACGAGATAGGACAGATTCTCAGTATTCTTAAATAAAAAATAAAATTAAATAAAATTAAAAAAGATCAACATAAAATAGTTTCCCTTTCTTCCATCGATTGTCAGTGATGCAATGCCCATATGTGATATGCCCATTTGAATACGAATGCTGGGGATCAGGTTTTTAATAGCAGGAAGAGGCATCATCATCCCATGCAGGTCCCTGACCTTACCTGTCCTTTTGCTTCTGTGATTGGTATATCCTGAGTCCTACATGCATTTTAAAAGTTTGGGAATTTCCAAAATTCATCTTATATTAATGCCAGGATCAATGATGTTCTAGGATGCTTTACTACATTACAAGATTTGGATCATAGTATGAATGAGATGACCCATCAAGTTAAGTTGAACCATAGTGTGAATGAGATGATCCATCAAGTTGATAATATAGAGGGTATGTATTTGAATTTTTCAAAGAAAGCATCAGAGTTGAATGAGAATGATGGTATTGGAGTCTTTGAAAACTTGACCCATCAAGTAGTGAGAAGCATTCTGTGAAAGAGTCGTCGCATTAAAGTACCTCATATTTTTTTTGCTCCCGTGATGGGGCTACTTAATTCTTTCATAGCATCTTTACCTTATTGTTAATTTTATCTTTCTATATTACATGAATTGTGTTACAGGGTTTGTCCTGTTCGATTCAAGGACCTCTCCTCCTTTCTTTTGGTTTGCCTAAGGAAGGTTGTAGAGGTTGCCCATGAATTGTGTTACAGGGTTTATCCTGTTTGATTCAAGGACATTTCCTCCTTTCTTTTGGTCTGCCTAAAGAAGGTCGTAGAAGTTGCCTTTTTTTTTTTTTTTTTTTTTATACATATGTCACCTATAAAAAAAAAAAAACGATTTGGATCCTCCCCAACTTTTTTTCCCCT
This sequence comes from Macadamia integrifolia, assembly GCF_013358625.1. NCBI lineage: Eukaryota > Viridiplantae > Streptophyta > Magnoliopsida > Proteales > Proteaceae > Macadamia > Macadamia integrifolia. Next base: position 29,894,972 of record NC_056559.1, on the reverse strand, counting down.
CTACTTTTCCTTCAATTTCTCACATTTCTAAAGTTTAGAATTCTTAGTGCACGCAACCCCAAGTGGTTGGCATGTAGCCCATGTGTGCATTTGAGAGGTTGAAGAGCCGATAGGGGGAGAAGTCATTGGAGATGATCCCTATCCCTATATTACTACTTACTAGTGAATAGTGATAGGTTTATAGAAACCATCAAAGTTAATTTTGAGCAAGGTTTGGAAGAAGCCCGGATTGGGTCCTGTCAATTTTGTTTTCCATTCGAATCAGATGGAATTGACTGGAATAGGTAATTCTGGCAATTGATCTAGTAAAGTAGATTGAATTTTAAATCAATCTAAAAATATAAAAATATAAAAAAAAATCCCTTTAAAAATCAGACAAATGCATATTATCAGGGAAAAACATTACTTGGTGGAGTGGTCTGCACTAGCGTAAAGGCCAATGAGGGGATGCATAGGGGAATCAACAGGGGAGAATTTTTTCTTTTTTTTTCCACAAGGGTGGGGCCATCATTTTGTCCTTCTATATCTGGATGCATAGGCCACACGATTAGGTAGCGTTATGTTCCCCTATCAATAATAATAAAAAAAATGCAAGGCTAGCTTTACCTCCTTTTTCGTGGAAACTCTTTGGCATCTAAAAATGGTGGTCCTGGATCTCTCAAATCTAAAGGTTTCTGGTTGATTTAGAGTCTATGAATGTGAAAGTTTCAAGTTTTCCCTTGGCTGGAATGTTGAGAAATCGCAAATTGAATGCTTACTGATAGTAAAATGGGATTCTGATCGAGTTGCAAAGTGGAGACCGGTCGAACCAGTCCAATCCAAACCAGCCTTAATCAAATTGATGTTATACCTCTAAGGCTCTAAATGGAGGGGATGAGATTTGGTTGAGTTAAATTCATTTTAATTTAGTTAATCTACGTTGAAATTTCTTTACATTTTATGATGGCAACGTTGTTTTACCTAATGTTTATTTCAACGGTTTAAGATTCAGAAATTAAGTACATAATTGGTCTCTTTCAAATCCAATTTGATGATCGATTCTGGGTCAACTACTTAGCCGATTCAATCGATTCCACTCCCAATTTTAAAACCACCAAACTAGAAAAAAAAAGAAGCTGTAACATATATTTTCTCTCTAATATCTTAATTGACTACTTGAAAAAAAAAAAAAAAAAAATGGTCCCCTCTCTCTCTTACAGTTCTCTCAAGTGGGGAAGACATATAATATTTAAAAAAAAAAAGAAAATTTAAAAACATACCATTTTTCCATGACCATTGCAACATGGTCAACCTATTAGAGTAACTTAAAAATATTCCTATGCGATGATCAAAGTCAGTGCACACTTTCTCTCTCTTTATATCGCTTTCGTTTTTTATAGGGTGCTTTATGGTAGTAATCATAATCTTAAACTAAAGTCCCCGATAAATAGCACTTTCACAAAATCAACGAACAATAGTGGGATATCTCAATAGACTATAAGTCTCATTCTGGGCACCTTTGGGTAAATCAAGAATGGCATATCTTAGCCTAATAAATAGCTGCAATGTGGCCAACCACTAGAACAGTGCACCTTCACACTACCTTCCCCATTTTCTTATTTTGAAAGTTATAGTAGTAATTGTATTCTTCCTCCCAAGAAATTTTCTAACTTTCAAAGAATAAATTGACTGACTAGAACAGTGATCAACCGACAGATGATCTTTGGATCCCATTTCACCCAAACGACAATGGTTTCTGAAAATAATTAGCTTTAACTCAACCAGAAGTGGGATGACCACTCACAGGATCCACTTAACCATTAATGAATGCCAACTACCTTGCAGAACTAAAGGAAGTTTCTCAAGTTCTTGTGATCTTATTGTGTCTCATGCATTTGTGGGTTTTGTTTCTTCCATGGTTAAAGCTAAAGCTTTCTCAGTAAAAAGGTTTATATTATCATTTATAGTAGAAAATTAATTACCCCAAATTGGAATCAGATCAATCCTTTTATTGCTGGAAGGGGTTCCCATTTAAACAATGGAATCTGAGGTGTTCTTTGCTCATTTTAGATTGAATTAAAGTCCCTTTCTTTTTCTTAAACCTTCTTTGTTTGATTAATCGTTTCTCTTTCTCTGGACAAGCTTTTTGATGGGATTGATTCCTTGATGTCTTTATTAGTGGGTCTTTGATTGATTAACACTACTGTCGGTTCACTAAATTATAGAGGGACCATTAATAATTTATGTCTTAAGGTGATCACACACAAATACACACTCATGTCTTTAAACCTCACACGCATGATTATGATTGTTGAATATGCTGAGAGGATGGCAATATGGATGGCCAAAGCCAAACAGGTCACATGGTTTTGGACTTTTGGGAAAACAAGGGCCCTATGGCCTTCACCCATAGCTTAGTAGTCTTGCCAAACAGTGGCTGTAAGCAAATGATAGGTACCTTTGCTATCATATAGACCTTATCCTTTATTCATTTATTGTTTGAGCCCTCATGGATAAGTGGAAGACATTGACAAAATATACCCTATTAATAGTGTTATCCATTCATATATATATATATATATCAGTCAGTGGGCAGAAAGAGTGGTTCCAAAAGAATCTCTGACTCTTGAGAGAGTTCATTTACTTACACCGAGGGTATGGGGATGGGCCATGATCTTAAGTGGGTTCTATTTTATAATTTGAAAAAAAAAAAAAAAAGTAGGTTCCATATTATACATAAAAGAAGTAATATGAATCTAATTATTTATACATATATAATCAATTGAACACATTAATCTCTTCGTATTTTGTTCTCATTTTTATACACAATTGTTTCTCCATCGATTTTCTCGTAAAATCTTCTATTATTATTATTATTATTATTATTTCCTATTTCACCCTATTGAGATTAGATCCACATAAAATTTTAATCAAATCTACTATTTTTTAAGTATTCTACATCATCTCATAAAAAAAATTCAAGTAATAACAAGAAGGCGTAGAAGAAAACCTTCTCCAAACTCTTCAATTAACAAAAGATTCAATTGCTATATATAAATATATATATATATATATATATTTTTTTTAACCAAAATTTTCTTAACCAGCAGTCAAGAGAGAATCTCTTCAGTTATGAGATTCTTACCCTCCGATTATGGATGTTAATGATGAGACTCATGACTGTTCTAAGAGTCCAAATGTAATGACAGATCACTGTGGGTAAAGAAATTCTCCCTTCATATCCGTCCGGAAGAGGAAAATTATATGCTCTTAATTAATTCAGCCTAATTAAGCCACTATCCTTATTCCTTATACATCTCATTAACTGGACAAGCCACTTACTCATCCAACACCATCCAGGCATCCAATATTGTGTCTATTAACTAGTAGCTAGTCTTGCCCCCAACCCCCCCCCCCCCAAAAAAAAAAAAAAAAAAAAAAAAAAACCTAGTAGCTAATCAGTATCCTAAGGAGACTAGTGGAGCGAGACATGGAGCAGCTAATCTAATTAATAATTAAGGTTAGTCAACTGATATGATCATGTGGCTAAGTCCAAGATGCAGTATAGATCATTAGTAGTTCTTTTTAATATGAAAAGATTCCAATGTTCATTAATTAAAGAAGCCAAAAGGCGTGTGGTAGCCACTAAGATGGGATTGTTTAGATTAAAAATATTGGGAAGGAATTTAAGAAAGAACCAACAGTAGCAGTAGAGAAGAGGGAGGGCATGGTGCAGGCAGAGCAGGTGTATCCCAGGAAGGCAGGACGATCCCCAAAGTCCAAGCTGCGTCATACAAAAAATGAAAAATTAATGTTAATTAATTATTCGCCTAATATTTAATTTGATGATAAGAGAGCCCACAAAACTCAAAAGTGAGTTCTAAGCATTTTCATAGTGAAAGATCCATCCATTAATCCTTGAGTTAATCCTTCCTCTCCTCTCTGGATTGGGAGTTGTATTGACTATCTCAAGTCTCAACCATTCTGACCAAGGGTGTTAAACGGTTTCTGAGTCAAGGGTTATTTTATTTATTTTTTATTTTTTAGGCCTTTTGATTTTTATTAGTGAGGTATTATTATATGCTAATGCAAGTGTACAAGTATTCTAGACATTACTTTGCACTTTTCCAACCAAGGCTATGAGAGATAAGAATTGAGGACAGGATCGATCGGCATTTATTTTTATTTTGTGTCGATTTCTAAAGATCCAAAACTGAAGACGAATGGGCAGTTCTCTCTATTCGATTCAAGTTTTTCTGTTAGGATTCCATTTTGACACCCTTCTTTTGAGAGAGAGAGAGAGAGAGATGCTGCTCCTATACCGATATTCAATGAGTGGCAAAATGATCACCTCATCCCCATGATTGATGTCTGCGTCTGTGCTATTATTAGTCCTCACGTTAGCCCAGGATACACAGAGCAACTACGGGGCGATCCTTTTTTTTTTTTTTTTCATTTGAGAGAAGAAGTAGATGGGAGGCTCAAACTCGAGCCCTCTGAAGAGCTGTGGTGCACAAAATCCTAGTGATATTGGGCTTTTTGCGCACCACTGCTCTCCTTATTGTTATATCAAATAAAGAATAGGAAAGAGAGAGAAATGTCAACCCTGGTGCTGCTCCTTTCACCTTGCTGGCTTACAGCAACTAGGTTGGATACTCTCGACAATACCACGAATCGTCAATATCAATATAGATGATAATTAAATTGATAACACAGCATTGCAATAAGAATCATTTTAATAAAGAATGTGAATCCTAAGTTTGAGTGGTGGGAATACAATATCATGGGAATGAAGTTGAAGGTGAAGGAGTCTTCATCGCCACAGGCATTTAACTCAAAGAAAGGGTTAGAGCATCAAGTGTGGGGACATACATATTACATATATGTAACCAAATCAAGCTATGTATAACAAAATCCCTAGTCAATAGCTTGGGCCCCAGGGTGGGGTATACAACAATATGTTTCATGTGAAAGAAGGTGAAGATGTTTGTTGGCCACATGAGAGGAAGAATATCAGATTTGCAACACCTTCATATCTATAAATCTCCATTGTCTTCTACTTCTAAGCAAGATCTTCTCACATGTTTAAAAGCAACTACCGTTCTAAAATCATGTTTATATAGGGTGTATCTTGTTGTCACCATAATTGAAAAATAAAATTTGATTTGATGAATTACTAAGTTGAGTTAAAAAACATGAAACATACACGATAAAAAATTATGAAGACTCCAGTTTAAAATGACTAGACCAAGTCAGAGTCAATCCAAGTTTTCATTGACCAATTAATTTTATGTCTTTGCCTGAGTCACGTGAAAACTCATCGAGTCTCTCCTTTTTTTTTTTTTTTTTTTT